>NW_012105475.1:5013222-5021264 GCF_000951045.1 Mandrillus leucophaeus
CTAGGGAGTAGAAAGAGGAGTTCATTGTCAGAATATATGCATCTCACACAAAGGATCATCATTAAAATCAAATTACTCATGAACAATGAGTAGGACTTTATAATATTTCAATTGCATCAAAACTGTCCTTGAACAAAAAAAAACATACTTCCTCCTCCATTCAGGTAAGAGTATAGCCTGTGTCATCCCATGCACTGTGGCATTTGTTCACTGAACTATTGTCCTTCTCAAGAGATGGTTTTTCACCCTAACAAAAATAACTATGAATCATTGATTCTGTGAATATTTTCTCCCTTGCTTTTTTCACAGAACGAATGACAAATTTCCATATATTTATTTCTTAAATAAGCAAAAGTTACCATGAACCTGAAATGGTCTATACTACAAATGCAAACTGTTGCTTTTTAAATGTCAGTTGGGGGTAACTATGAGTTTCCAATTAGGATCACAATTCTCCTAAGGAAAGGATTTTCTCCATGAGTAACAGGGGGAAAAAGTTTCACAGAGAATGAAAAGTCTACCGATATTTTGAGGTTTTTAAAAAAATTTTTTAGTTTTTAGAGTTGTTTTTCCTTTAGCTACACCTGCTAGAATAAAATAAAGTTTTGTTATATCCAACTATTTATATGCCTTGAAAACTAAAAGAAAAATATTACCCTAGCATTTATTTTCACACCTTTACTCTAGTGACTATGAGTGATTTGTTCAAAACATTTTATGTATGTTTCCAGGTTTCCAAAGGCCAAAAAAAAAAAAAAACATTTCACACAGACACAAAATGCTTTTTATCTGTTTCCTGTTAAAGGATTATTTTTATAAACATCTGTGTATAATCTAATCTAACATACAGTTCTTTATGACGCTGCTATGAATAGTAATTTTCATCTCTATTACAATGTTCTCACAGGGATTCTTCTCCACTTAGATCACTTACTACACATTCTTATAATGGCTTGGCGAACTAATTGTCTGTCCAGAAAAATGTAGTCTCCTTGAAGGCAGAGTCCATAACTGGTTCTCTCAATAAGTAAGTTATATAAAAGAAAAGCAATGAATATGTTCATTCAAAGGGAATATATATGACATTTGCAAAATATATCATATCCCCCCCAAAAAAATTGTATAGAATTCTTCAAGGTCTGATTTGTGATACAGAAATTCTATAGTGATTTTAAATGTAGCAGTAGAAGGCTAATGTTTCTAAAACATTTACAGCTCTAAGATGCTATCATAATAGACTTTGTTTTGGGGTTTTTTTGGGTTTTGTTGTTGTTGTTGTTGTTGTTGTTGTTGTTTTGAGACTCAGTCTCGCTCTGTTGCCCAGGCTGGAGTGCAGTGGCATGATCTTGGCTCACTGTAACCTCTGCCTCCCGAGTTCAAGTTATTCTCCAAGCTCAGCCTTCCAAATAGCTGGTATTACAGGCGTCCACCACCACGCCTGGCTAATTTTTGTATTTTTAGTAGAGATGGGGTTTCACCATGTTGGCCAGGCTGGTCTCAAAATCAAGTGATTCGTCCACCTCAGCCTCTCAGAGAGCTGAGATTACAGGCGTGTGCCGCCATGCCCGGCCCAGACTCTTTAACTCCTAACCTATTATTTATTTAACTAAAACTTCAAAGTTTTCATTCTTGGAATGCCAGGAATGAAAATCACTTCTGGTATTAGAGAAGACCTTTATATGTATATATATTTTTTATTTTTTATGTACATAAATACCATATTATGAAATGAGGAAATTGAAATCAAATTAAATGTCTCTCAAGATCTCCTATACTTTATTATTTTGCAACTGCTTACAATAAAATAATCGAAGGCTGCTAGAATTAGAAGGGACCTTGGAGTTCTCCAGTCCAAATCTCTCATATTGCAGCTAGAAGAGGCCCAGCAGGCAGGTGCCTCACCCAGCAACCTGCTAACTCCTTATTCAGATTCCATGGGGGAGCTCAGGCCACCTGAATGCCACTTGGACCACCAGTATTTCACTTTTCCATTCAGCCATCAAGTATCTTCAGTTTTAGCAAAGTCTTAATCATTCAACGAAAAACAAATGAATGGGATTTTTGTTTGTTTGTTTGAGACAAGGGTCTCACTTTGTCACCCAGGCTGGAGTGCAGTGGCCCGATCTCAGCTCACTGCAGCCTCGACCTCCTGGGCTCAAAGGATTCTCCCACCTCAGCCTCTCAAGTACTTAGAACCTCAGATGAGCACCACCACACCCAGATAATTTTTTTAAAATGTATGTTGGCCAGGCATGGTAGCTCATGCCTGTAATCCCAGCACTTTGGGAAGCCAAGGCAGGTGGATCACATGTGGTCAGGGGTTCCAGACCAGCCTGGCCAACATGGTGAAACCCTGTCTCTACTAAAAATACAAAAATTAGCTGGGCAGGGTGGTGCACATCCATAATCCCAGCTGCTCTGGAGACTGAGGCAAAAGAATCGCTTGAACCCACTAGGGGGAGGTTGCAGTGAGCCGAGATCGCACCATTGCACTCCAGCCTGGGTGACAGGGAAAGAATCCGTCTCAAAAAAAAAAAAAGAAAGAAAGAAATTGTAGGCCTGGCACGATGGATCACCTGAGGTCAGGAGTTCGAGACCAGCCTGGCCAAAGTGGTGAAACCTCTTCTCTACTAAAAATACAAAAATTAGCAGGGCGTGGTGGTGCACACCTGTAGTTCCAGTTACTTGGGAGGCTGAAGCAGAGAATCACTTGAACCCAAGAGGCAGAGGCTGCAGCAAGCCGAGATCACGCCGCTGCATCCCAGTCTGGATGACAGAGCAAGACTCCGTCTCAGAAAAAATAAATAAATAAAATGAAATGAAATGAAATTTTACTAACAATCTTCACAAAATCTGAACTTTGGCTTTACCTTGCCAATTTTTCAAAAACACCATCACAGCTTTTAGAAAGACCAACAATAGTTTGATGACTTAATAAATTACAGCCTCAACAAAAGCTAAATAGGAAATTCGGTTACAAGATCTATAACACAGAGAGACCACCTCTGCTGGGCCAACTTAACGGCTCCAGGGGACAAACGTCAGTCATCAGAGAGTTCTCTCTGCAGTAACATTTCCCGGCCTGGAAGCACCAGAGCGAGCGGCGTTCTGGCACTAACGGTGCAGCACCGCCACCTAGTGGTCTCCTGAAGGACTCACGCGGCCAAAGCCGCAGTCCTTGGCTCTTGTGGTTTGCCGATCTTTTTAGATTATCCGGACCAAGATGTGGTCCTGAAAATACTTCCACCTTATTACGAGGACGCCTCTGATCCACAGATTACAATCCATCTAACAAAGAAGAATCATCTATGATAAAGCCAAGTGGGACCAGAAACAATTTATTTTGTTGAGCAGAAACCTCAATCTTCATATCTTTCATTTCAAATAAATATTTTTTTAATTATTTTAAAAATTATTTAAACTGCACTGTTTTATTTCCAGCTGCTTCCTATGTATAAAAGATGGCAAAATTGGAATTTACAGCAGCAATCTGAAGTGCAGCATTTTACAGAAACCTTCATGAGAGAGAAAAGAGAACACAAAAATGAAATGGGAAAATACAGCATTTGTTTGGCCAGTATGTATATACTAAAGTTGACATCCTGCACCAAAGAGGCACTTGATTATCTCTGAATATAGGTAGAAAAAAGAGAATACGAGATATTTTTCCCCAGGTTTGTTTGGCTGTTAGTGATATGTGAACTTGGACTTCATAAAAGTTCCTGTTCCTGTGCTGTGTTTGCTTGGACTCATGTACTTTAGATGTAAGCTAAAATGACATTTCCTTTTTTTTTTTTTTTTTTTTGAGATGGAGTCTGGCTCTGTCACCTAGGCTGGAGTGCAGTGGCACAATCGCAGCTCATGGCAACCTCTGCCTCCTGGATTCAAGCAATTCTCCTGCCTCAGCCTCCCAAATAGCTAGGATTACAGGTGCATGCCACGACGACCAGCTACTTGGTGTATTTTTAGTGGGGACGGGGGTCTTGTTATGTTGCCGAGGCTGATCCCGAACTCCTGGCCTCAAGTGATCCACCCTCCTCGGCCTCCCAAAGTGGCGGGATTACAGACATGATCCACTGCGCCCTGCCCAAAATGACATTTTTAAAAAGAATCTCCTCACCCCTGAGGACCAATGGCTGAAGAGTGAAGCCTGAAGGAGTCTTCGTTGGTTGGTGGACCCCAAGTTAATGGCCAAACTTTGCTCTTCACAGTCTATCTCCCAAGTAGTTCATGCATTCTATTCCGCATAAGAGAAGTCTGCAAGTTCTCTGCAGGGTGATTTTCCACAGAGGAAGACCAGAAAGTAATTTCTAACAACCTTTTATTTGATTAATGTAAGAGTGAATTTGGTAATTTCAGGCAGGAAAAAAAAATAGAACTGCTTGAATCAGTGCCTTAAGAATTCATTCATGGCCGGGCGCGGTGGCTCAAGCCTGTCATCCCAGCACTTTGGGAGGCCGAGACGGGCGGATCACGAGGTCAGGAGATCGAGACCGTCCTGGCTAACACGGTGAAACCCCGTCTCTACTGAAAAAATACAAAAAACTAGCCGGGCGCGGCGGCGGGCGCCTGTAGTCCCAGCTACTCGGGAGGCTGAGGCAGGAGAATGGCGTGAACCCGGGAGGCGGAGCTTGCAGTGAACTGAGATCTGGCCGCAGCACTCCAGCCTGGGCGACAGAGCGAGACTCCATCTCAAAAAAAAAAAAAGAATTCATTCATGAGAAAGAAATTCAACAAGTCGTGTCTGGGTTTAAAAAAAACAAAAACCATGAGTGCAAATAACCCTGCTGCAGTCTGAGACTCTCCCACTTTCTGTGTGTAGATGACTCTTCCAGACACTTGCCAGCAGTTACCGGATAATGCCTCGTGTTGAAAGTGACCTTGGGCTTTTATAAACCAGGAGATTGTAAAAATGGATCTTCATTCTACAAGAGAAGTTCTCAAAAACTCCTTGCACATCTCAGGCTATTCTTCATTTCTGCACTTCATGAAGGAACAGAGTGTCCCTGGGAACTCTGGGTAGCCTTGTGGAGAATGAGCTTCCCTAGGCTGCTTGTCCTTATCCTACAGGTCAGAAATACAAAGCATTGCCTGAATTGCCAATGTCACTTGATAGTCAGTCAGTCAAAAACAAAGGGTGAGGCCGGGCACCGTGGCTCATGCCTGTAATCCCAGCACTCTGGGAGACCAAGGCAGGCAATCTCAAGAACACCTGAGGTCAGGAGTTCCAGACCAGCCTGGCCAACATGGTGAAACCCCATCTCTACTAAAAACACAAAAATTAGCCAGGTATGGAGGTGCGTGCCTATAATCCCAGCTACTCGGGAGGCTGAGGCAGGAAAATCACTTCAACCAAGGAAGAAGAGGTTGCAGTGAGTGCAGATCGTGACACTGCACTACAGCCTGGGCAACAGAGCGAGACTCCATGTCAAAAAAAAAAAATAGCAAAAAAAACTTAAATAAATTCTCAGTGCAGAGGTTTCTAATATACGTGTGACCAATTCTAGAAACAATTTCTATAACAGTACAGGTGCTAAACAGAATGAGAACTAAAGCTGACTCAGGAAATGGCTACGCAAAGCCTAAGAGCCAAAAAAGGAAGGTTTTTCTTCATTATCATTGATCATCCTCTTCTATTTTTCTTATTCACAAAATTAATAGATGCTTCCTTGGTAGCTTCAAAGTGAGATATTTGCTGCACCGTTTCCTTTAGAAGAAAAGAGGAAGGGATTTAGTATCACAAAGGAATTTAGAAAATAGTAGCCTTATTCTGGAAATTGCCCGAACCCAGTTTATGAAAAAAGAATCACCATAAAGGCAGGGAACTCCCTTTGATCGAAAAAATCATTAATATCAGAATAAAAGTTAGAAATCAGCAGCTATGTCATTACTTCTCGAGTATGCCCAAATATTGTCATTTTAGGGACTAATTATTCTTTTCTCATTATTTTCTTTCTCATTATCATTCTTTTTTCAGTAATGATACTTGGTAAAAAAAAAAATACACATTTTGCTTTCAGGTGAGGCTCAGTATCACTACCTTCATTCTGATTTTTTGAAATGATCTAGAAGCATTTTTATTTTCCCTTAATTTTCCCCAGACTCATAAGGAAATGTCAGATTTCCTTTTGTTGGGCAGCCTTGCAAAAAAGAGACTCTTGAAAGACACCGAGAGAGCTGGGAAGGGGAGACACCGTGCACATGGCCTAAAGCACATTCCACCTTTTTATTCAAACGCTGCAGCCCATGCACTTTTGCTGTCGTGTCTTGCCATCTGCGTCCTTATTATCATTGGGAAGGAAAAGCAAACTCAGGGTCAAGCAACTAGATGTTAGATCAGTCTGGGTCACGCTTTAACCTTTGTCTGATTTAAAAAAAAAAAAAAGAAAAAGAAAAAATTATATAAAAATAAAAATAGAATAGTCCAGGATCTCCTTTTATATAGCAAACCAATGATCTTGGTTGCTAAGGATACCTTTTCACCACAAATATATAAAGTAGGCAGACTTTGACAAAAGATTAGCAATACTGAATGGAATCTTACAATGAGGCTGCCTGTTTCATACTGTTTTTCTTATGCCTGAGTGTTGTTTTAAAATGGCATTACACTTATAAATGGTATCACAAGCTCAGCTTGTTCAAAAATAATTTCAGGAACCTAATAAATCAACCTTAATAAAATCAAATTCTGCAGCCTAACCTGCAAAACTAGAATTACTACAGTTAACACTAGAATTTTTAGAATTTATACACAGTTCCAAGTGAAGTCGAAACCGGGACTGAATTTACCACACTGACTGCCTGAAAAGCTAAAATTCACTACATTCTGCTAACTTGAGCTTCATTTCCTGCTGCCTGGTCACAGCCTAAGAGATCATTCCACACAAAAGGAAAAGGAAGAAGGGAGAGAAAATAATTGCAATGCTAATTCTTTCTATACATTATATATGGACTTTATTTCTTGGACCACGAGAAATGAATCCTTAAAATTGTCAAAACAAGAGTAACAAGCTACAACTAGTAGCTTATTAGAAAATTGTCAAAACAAAAGACTAAGAAGCTACAGGTCATCCAGAGCATGCTACCACTCCGAGAATGTCTACGTGAAAAAAAAAAAGGGCATAAGAAAAATGCTGGAAGTCACATAACTCATGAGAGTCACATATCAAATAAAAGATTCATCAAAAAACACATTAAGCCAGGTGCAGTGGCTCACACCTGTAATCCCAGCACTTTGGGAGGCCGAGGTGGGAGGATCACTTGAGGCCAGGAGTTTGAGACCAGCCTAAGCAGCATCACAAGACTCAGTCTCTACAGAATTTTAAAAATTAATCAGGCATCTGCAATCCAGCCTGGGCAACAGAGGGAGACCCTGTCTCTCAACACATGCCCACATAACACACATACACATGTTAAACAGTATGTCTCTCGTACAAAACAGAAAAAAAATAATTCTTCAAAGTGTGAGCATTACAGAGGAGGGTGCTTTCAAGACAATGTCATCAGAACCCTCCTGAATAATGGAAGTCGGGATTCAGAAGATGAAGAGGCTTCCCTACATGGGACCAGGCAGGTCAGGAGCACAGCCACCCAGATCCACTCTCTTTCTATTTCACATCAGTATCAAGGCCTCCACTACATCTCTCTCCATCTAGCCACCAGTGGGCCACGCACAGGCTTCCCTGGGGCCTGGCAAGCAACATTTTTAATAAAAATTGAGCCAACATTTAAAAATAAAAACATCTGGCCGGGTGCGGTGGCTCATGCCTGTAATCCCAGCACTTTGGGAGGCCGAGGTGGGTGGATGATGAGGTCAGGAGAATCCAGACCATCCTGGCTAACACTGTGAAACCCCATCTCTACTAAAAAAAAAAAAAATCAAAACATCTTATACGAAACAAAGCCCAGATTTCCTGCTTCTATTAAAATGAGAGGCCAGATGAGGTGGCTCACCCCTGTAATCCCAGCACTCTGGGAGGTCGAGGCAGGTGGATCACTTGAGTCCCGGAGTTCAAGACCAGCCTGAACAACAAAGTGAGACC
>NW_012105475.1:5022454-5026100 GCF_000951045.1 Mandrillus leucophaeus
AGACCCTTTCTCTATTTTTAAAAAGATAAAAATGAATTTATTAATAAATTGCTACTTTCAGCCAAACTCAAAATATCTCCTCTTTTACAAACCAGCCTGCTACACATTCTGGGCAAATACGGGAAGCCTGGCATTTAGCTCAATCTCCATAGAAAAGGATAATGCTCTACACTATGAAAATGAAGGTGTTCTCACTTAACCCAGGATGAATAGGCTTGCCCCATTCTACTACCACTGTATTACTTACAATGTTAAGCCTCACTTTGAAAAAAAGGATTCATTAATTTAATAAATGAGAAAACGAATCACCGAAAATGTTAATATAATGCATGATTTACTGTATTACAAATAAATTGGGCCAGGCACAGTGGCTCATGCCTGTAATCCCAGCACTTTGGGAGGCTAAAGCGGGTGGATCACCTAAGGTCAGAAGTTCTAGACCAGCCTGGCCAAGATGGTGACACCCCATCTCTACTAAAAATACAAAATTAGCCCAGTGTGGTGGCACATGCCTGTAATCCCAGCTACTCCAGAGGCTGAGGTAGGAGAATCACGTGAACCTGAGAGGCGGAGGTTGCAGTGAGCTGAGATCGCACCACTGCACTCCAGTCTGGGCAACAAGAGCGAAACTCCATCTCAAACACAACACACACACATATATTGGACACTCCCCATGCTTCACGTACACCAATTCCAAACACAAAACTCAGCAGCAAATCTTTCTTCTTCTAAACCAGGTTCGTGTTTGAAGTAATAACATGAGGGCTGTAGGAATAGCTTTTGCCCAAAAGTGCTTCCCCCAAAAGAATACTGAAATTACTTTTCCCATTAAAAATTCTGTGAATGATGATTTATCTTCCTTCTACCAGTCATCATTAAAAATAGCTAATTTAAATTTTTATGAAGTAACTCAGAAATCTAACTGCCAAAAACCCTGAAGAGAACGAAGATACATTCCACTTTGAATGACAGCACCTAATGAAGTGTTATTCTTCTGTGTAATGAATAGAGCAGCCACAAGTCTGACGCGAGCTCTACTATTGGCTTCAGCCTCACACCCAACCCAAGAGGAAGGCTCAGCACTCCTTGGCTCTATCCTGATCCTCTGTGGCTTCTCTGGGGGTTCCTTCCTCAATAATCTCACTCTTGCCCTCCATTCTCTTCAAGGCTACTCTTTTCCAAAGGACCCAGGGGGAACCGACCAGACAGTTTTGTATGACATTCCTCAAATTCTAACCACAAACGTATTTATGGAATAGACAGAAAACCTGTAGTGGGTTCATGGTGAGAAGAAATGTTACTGTAGGAGGTGGAATTCTAAGATGTCCCCCAAGATTCCTGCTCCCTGGTGTATAGGCTCCGTGTCATCCTCTCCCCTTGAGCATGACTGTGACTTGAGCCTATGATGGGACAGTTACTCTCATGATTATGTGACATCCTGTGACCAATGGGATTTTGCACATGTAATTAATGCCCCTTAGCAGCTGACTTTGTTGTGTGTGTGTGTTTCGGGGGGGTTTTGGGATTTTTTTTGAGACGAAGTTTTGCTCTTGTCACCCAGGCTGGAATGCAATGGCACGATCTCGGCCCACTACAACCTCCACCTCCCGAGTTCAAGTGATTCTCCTGCCTCAGCCTCCTGAGTAGCTGGGATTACAGTGCTTGCCACCATGCCCAGCTAATTTTTGTACTTTTAGTAGAGACAAGGTTTCGCCATGTTGGCCAGGCTGGTCTCGAACTCCTGACCTCAGGTCATCCACCCGCCTCCACCCCACAAAGTGCTGGAGTTACGGGTGTGACCCACCACATCTGGCCTGTGTTTTTATTATTATTATTATTTTTTTTTTGAAAAATTGTTTAATTCGTTGCCAACATTTTTTTAAATGGGACACTTCACCCGCTTTGTTGAAAATATCTGGTACCCTGGCCCAGCATTCCTGTGTGTCCATAGCCGGCTGGAATAGTCCCCATACCTGGGGCCATGCTCTCCTGTAGGCCACAGTGCTGCTGGGGCTCTACGGTGGGCATCTGTGTTTGAAACCCTGAGCATCAGCCATCAGACAGAGCCTGACCCAGTTGGAGGGTGTTATCGCCATCCCCTGAGGGCCCCAAAACTTATCTATCTCAGATATAAGAACCTGGCTCCCCACCATCCGAATTGGGAGATAAGGGCCTGGAGGACAGAATGGCAATCCACCTTTATTAGAGGAAACCCTGCACTGTAACTGTTTTAAATAATGTATGCCCTACTCCACCCAGTGCCTGGTGGGCTGCCGGGCATCCTCAACTCAGAATGGTGGTGTCTTCCAGCTTCTGCTGCTGGCTGGCAAAACTGTAGTAGTTGTCGGGGCCCAGGACCCACTTCTTGGTGTAGTCCGCATCTGTTTGAGTGTGTTGAGGAAGAGGATCCAGGTGCCCTTGGTGAAAATGATTTTCTCGTAGGCCTTCTCAATGCACTCGGCCATCTCATCCCTGATAGCATCAAGCAGGATGTGGATGAAGGTGTAGCTCTTGGCAGGGATGTTACCCTTGACCAGGAACACCTTGTTGTAGCTGCCCTCCATCAGGTATGGCTCCAGGGACACAGAGTGCTTGATGTAGACATTGGTCTGGATGCCCTTGGCAGGCAGCCACTCTAACTGCATGTGGAACTCAGCCACCCAGTCCTGGGACAGCAGGAAGAGAAGGCGGAGGCCCAAGAGCTGGTGCATGTAGGCTGACTTGGGTAGCTCTTAGCAGCTGACTTTGAATCAATCAAAAGGAAAATTATCCTGGGCGGGCCTGACCTAATCAGGTGAGCTCTTCAAAGTCCCTGGGCCCATCCTGAAGGAGAGATTCAGAGGATGAGAGAGATTCTTCCACTGGCCTCATAGGAGCAACTGCCATGTTGGAGAGAGGACCACAGGGCGGAAAACCACAAGCGGCCTCCAGGACATGAGAAGGGAGCCCAGTTGGCCGGCAACAAGAAAGCAGAGACCACCATCTGACAACCCTTAGGAACTGAACTCTGCCAACAACCCATGAGCTTTAGATGAAGACCCTGAGCTCCAGCTGAGATTGCAGACCTGGTCGAAACCTTGAATTCAGCCTTGGGAGACCCTGAGCCCAGGACCCAGCTGTACCTGCAAGTTTAGACTCTGCTGGTCCCCAGGTCCTGGTTCCCTGAAAGGGTAACACTTCTTCCAAAGGACTAAGTAAGGGGTTCCACTGAACCTAGAGCTTCAACTGCCATTTGGGGCTTCTCATGCCAGTGAATCAGAAAGCATGTGGGAGTTATATACTAATGGCAGCAGTTACCCCTGGTTATCCTGAGGAAATAAGATTGCTTTACCTAATCGAGGCAGGGGAGAGTACGTCGGGAACTCGGGGATTCGCTAGGCCCTCCCTTGTTTCCCTACACAGCAACCACGCCTGGCAAGTACACAGGAGTTAAGGGCTCAGGTCCCTCACAGGAAAAGGTCTGGGTTTCCCACTGGACAAGCAATGGAGACTAGCAGAAAGATTAGCCAAGTGCGAGGGGAATTTAGAATGGGGAACGACGGAAATGGTGAATATCAGTTCCAATCTGGGTACCAACCGCAGTAGAGGAAGCTGTAGCGTGAGCTTCCTGCCACCCTGTTGCAAGTCTAGCTTTTAGAAATTTCGA
>NW_012105475.1:5027219-5029117 GCF_000951045.1 Mandrillus leucophaeus
ATTTGAAGGGTACAATCCAATGCTATCTTTAGTAAAACTACAGAGTTGTGCAACCATCACCACAATCCAGTTGTAAAACGTTTTCTTCACCCAAAAAGATCCCTCATGCCCATTAGTAGTTAATCTCCATTTCTACCCTCAGCTTCTGACAACGACTAATCTACTTACCATCTTTAGAGATTTGTCTTTTCTGGACAGTTCTTATAAATGGAAGCATATAATATGTTGTCTTTTGCATCTGGATTCTGGCTTCTTTTACTTAGCATAATGTTTTTGAGGTTCATCCACACTGTAACATGCATCAGCAATTTGTTCCTTTCTATGGCAGAGTAATATTTCATTGTATGAACATATAACATTTTCTTTTTGTTTGTTTGACTCCCGAGTAGACTCCCAAGTAGCTGGGATTACAAGTATGCACCACCAAGCCCGGCTAATTTTGTATTTATAGTAGAGATGGGGTTTCTCCAGGTTGGTCAGGCTGGTCTCAAACTCCCAACCTCAGGTGATCTGCCTGCCTCAGCCTCCCAAAGTGCTGGGATTACAGGCATGAGGCTCTCTTCCTGGTCAGATCATATTTTCTTTATTCATCTACCAGTTAGTTGATGGACATTTGGACTGTTTCCAGTTTTTTGTCATTACAAATAATGTTACTATGGGCCAGGCGTGGTGGTTCATGCCTGTAATCCCAGCACTTTGGGAGGCCAAGGCAGGTGGATCACCTGAGCTCAGGAGTTCAAGACCAGCCTGGCCAACATGTGAAACCCCATCTCTATTAAAAATACAGACAAAAAAAAAGTTAGCTGGGTGTGGTGGCACATGCCTGTAAATCTCAGCTACTTGGGAGGCTGGGGCAGGAGAATCACTTGAACCCAGGAAGCGGACGTTGCAGTGAGCTGAGGTCTCACCACTGTACTCCAGCCTGGGTGACAGAGTGAGACTCCATCTCAAATAATAATAATAATAATAATAATGCTACTATGAGCATTCATATACAAGTTCTCATGTGCACATATATTTTCTCTTGGGTAGATACCTAGGAACGGAATTGCTGGATCACGTACTGGAAACATTAATTGTTTTCCAGAGTGGCTGCGTTATTTTACATTCTCACCAGTAATGAAGGTTAATCTAGTTTCCGTACATCATCTCATCTTTTTTATTCTAGAACAGACTCCATCTCCCCAATCATTTTCATGAAATTAAGTGTTTTAGGCAAACTGGCTAGTTGCATTGCATTAGTTGTTGCAAAAGTCATTGCCGTTTTTGCCATTACTTGGTTTTGGACTTGCTTATGTGGCAGTCATCTAGAAGGTCATCTGGGCTGGAATGGCCACATAAGCAAGTCCAAAACCAAGTAATGGCAAAAACGGCAATGACTTTTATACCAACTAATACAATCTCCCACATTCTAGATTTGACTTTATTTCTTTGTGATATTGTTTGGCTTGTTTCTCTATCCCCTGTATTTCCAGGAACTGGAAGTAAGACCTAAAGACTTCATCTTATTCAGGTTAACATTTACATCAAGAGTCATATACTGCCTGATGGGTCCACTATTAGTAATTTTTAAATTGATTGCTGTATTGGGGTAGTAAAAGCCAGATGTCTCCATTTTAAAGGGTTTTTTGCCCTTTGAAATTAGCAAGTAACCCATGGGAAAATGCCATGCCTATTGCCAAAAAATAAAATAAAAACAGGAAAGGGTGTCTTAGATAACTTACAAAATATTAAACCTGAAAATGACAATTGAAATTAAACATGGGACAGGGACTCAAAAATGAGGACTCATACCTATAGTGCCAGCTGCTCAGGAGGCTGTGGTGGGAGGATCACTTGAGCCCAAGAGTTGGAGGCCATGGTGAGCGATGATCATGCTACTGCACTCCAGCATGGGC
>NW_012105475.1:5030297-5035183 GCF_000951045.1 Mandrillus leucophaeus
AAAAAAAAAAAAAAAATTATTCCTGGTCACCTAATATATTACAGTCAGATAACAGATACCGTAGAACACTAGACAAATATAACTCCCACAAATCTTCTTTCACATTAAAATTAATCCTTTCTCTCTCTTTCTCCCTCCCTCTCTCACCAGATGTCACAAGCAAACTTCTATTCAAAAGCCGAGTTGCAACCAACTCGTAGTGGTGAGTGAGTAAATGTCAGTTTTCTGTGTTGTGAGTGGAAGAAAACACACGTCTTAGGCCCCAGACATGCAGACGGCAGGATTGCGAGTGTTGGGAAAATGGAGAAACGTGATTTATATTCTTACCAGAGACAAGCCTGTCCTGCTTGCTCAGGGCTGCCACCAGAACCAATTACTTCTCTCAAAAAACAGCTTTGGGTCCACTCAGAAACTCAAAGAGAAGGGCTTTGATATGATAAATCCATATCATAAAACATGGAAGAAACACATTTGTCTTCAAAGTGCTGAAACTGTAGTTTTTAGAGTCCAAACTGAACTTCAGCTTTATTGCTCACTAAGTAGCCCGGAGTTACTAAGGTCTCAAATTTTCTGCTTCCACGTCCTTGAAACAGGGATCACATCTATCCCCCAGAGTCGTTCCGAAGGATAAAGAAGATAAAGTAAAGAAAGTGCCCAGCACAGTGTGAGCCATTCAAAGACTCCTGCACCTCAGCGCTCCCAGCGCCTTTCTGCAGCCCAACGGGTGGAGCTTGTGCAGCAGGAAGACCTCAGGAGGCAAGACAGTGGCTCTTTGTGAAGACCTGAGCAAGCTCTTGACATAAACTCTGCGAAAAGCTGGACTGGAGAAAGGCTTAGGACTGAGGGTAACGGAGCGTTCCACTGCTCTCCCCATAAATATCTGCCATTTCACCTGCACGTCTTAGGGTAGATGGAAACTTCTGCCGCCTAAGGAAAGCCCAATGCACAGTGCATTCCTAGTGCCAGAGCAAAGGGCAACAGAGCACGAGGGAGTCACGCACCTTCCACTGGCCCAGGCCCCAGCTCCGAGAAGACTTTGGCCATTTAGCCTGTGGCTGGGGCAGGAATGCAGGCCAAGCTGCCGCAAAAGTAGGAAGTGAAGGAGGAAGGATGAAGTCTTTGGCACAGTAATCTCACTGACGAGTAAAACCTGCCTTGGTGAATATTCTGGGCTCACCATCAAACTAATCACTCGTCTTCCCAGAAGACGGAGAGAGGGGGGCTGTACCTGCTTCCTCCAACACTGGCCAGAGTGGAGAGGAAGCAGAAGCCCTCATCTGTGAGCTGTGGTGGAAACTGGGTAGAAGGGCCTGACCCTAGCAGTCCCTTTAGCCATTAAAGGATTCCTGATTGCCTCAAAGCCCCTGGGTTTTCAGTACATTGTGTATTAGTGAGTTTATTAGAATTATTTAGTAATGCTACCAGGCACGGTGGCTCACACCTGTAATCCCAGCACTTTGGGAGGCCAAGGCGGGTGGATCACCTGAGGTCAGGAGTTTGAGACCAGCCTGGCCAACATGGCGAAACCCTGTCTGTACTAAAAATACAAAAATTAGTCAGGCGTGGTGGCAGGCACCTGTAATCCCAGCTACTCAGGAGGCTGAAACAGGAGAATTGCTTGAACCAAGGAGGCAGAGGTTACACTGAGCTGAGATTGCACCACTGTACTCTAGCCTGGGCAACAAAGCAAGATCCCATCTCGAAAAATATATATATACAAAAATTAGCCAGGTGCGGTGGCATATGCCTGTTATCCCAGCTTACTCTGGAGGCTGAGGCATGAGAATCTGTTGAACCCAGGAGGCAGAGGTTGCAGTGAGCTCAGATCAGCCTGGTCAACATGGTGAAACTCCATCTCTACTAAAAATACAAAAATTAGCCAGGCATGGTCCTGGGCGCCTGTAATCCCAGCTACTAGGGAGGCTGTGGCAGGAGAGTCGCTTGAACCCAGGAGGCGGAGGTTGCAGTGAGCTGACACCGTGCTGTTGCACTCCAGCCTGGGCAACAAGAACGAAACTCTGTCTCCAAAAAAAAAAAAAGAATTATTTAGTAATGGAAAGTGCTACCTCTTTGGGGGTGGGAATAATTAGTATCGTTCTCTTAAAGGCTGAAACTTGTTTTATACATGCAGAAACTTTGGCAGAGTTCTTCGTTCCTCAAGGAGAGTGTCATTGGCACTTGGGAGGGGTGGGGGGACAATATGTGGTTGTGCCCAGATCCCATACTGGCAGAGAATTTAGCATCCCTGGTTCCAAGATACTAAAGGCCAGCTGTACCTCCCTGTTCATTATGACAGCCAGAAAGGGCCCCTGTGTGGTTCCAAATGTCCCTTGGAGGGTTAACCCCCCACCTTACTGAGAATCACTGGCTGATGGGCAGATGCTCTTGCTAAAAATAGTTAATCAACAAGTATCAATTTATTTTTGTAGCGATTGGTTCATGATGAACAAGCCAAACGATTTCATGATATTTATTTTTCTGTTTGCTAAGTTAGCAAGAATAAGTACCACTTATGTAACAGTTTTACATATTTGATTAGCTAACACAAAAAGCACTTAATATCGTGCTCAGCAAACTCTGAGCACTCAGACAGCTACAATTTTCCTTACTAGTACCATTATTAGTTATACTTGACTATTAAATATTCGTTAAAAGGAAAACCAAAAGTAGCAATATTGTATACCATTTTGAACTTAAATTTCCCCTGAGAAGGATTATTTTTATCTTTTCCAATTCCTACATTACCACTCTCATCTCCCCAAGGCTCAATTTCCTTACCTATAAGGTAGGGATGCTAGTAATGACACTGTGGGGTGATTAGGAAGCTTAGCTGAGTTATGTGTGTGAAGGATCAATGAAATCAATGAATGATAGCATCTAAACATACTTCCTCCTAGGTTATCTTAAAAGGTATACAGGAAAAAAGGTAGAGATAGGGGGAAAAAAAAACAATCAAAAAAACTCTGCTTCAAACATTTTTATGTAATGAGGGTCCAACCAACAATACACATTAATATACATTAATGTACATTAATGTGTATCCCAGTCACCTGGGAAACTTGTTACAGTGCAGATTGTGACTCAGTAGTTCTGGTGGAGGGCACCTAAGATTCCCCATTTCTAACAAGCTTCTAGGAAGAGGTTTTAGAGTCCAACAGAGCAGGATTTGCACTTGATTCAATCAATAATTATGTGACAAGTTATATTTGAAACTGTTTCCATATGAGTAAAATGGTGATAATAATACACGTCTTACATAATCAGTACTGATAATTATATAATACAGCATATGTAAAGCAATTAGCATATTGTAGGCACTCAGTATAAGTTCTGCTTTCCCACCCGGAAGAAAACTACTAGAGTTTTAAAAAGATTTATCAAAATAACAAAATTCCATTTCATTTTGGTTGGAAAAGTTACTCACGAGGTTAGAAAAATACCTACTTTTTCTTCACATTTTTATTATCATTATCTTACTCTTTGATTTAGTAATGATCAGACGCACTTTTGAAAAGCAACAATATTGAGGGACAGAATGTATTTTACAAAGAAAAATGATCACTTTTAATTTGGTCTAAAATAGTTACCTCAAAATGAAATAGGTAAAGAATGACTGATTATTAAATTGCCGATTTCTTTTCAAAAAGTAGTCCTTCAATCCTGTATGTTAATTCACAGTGTTATCAGCTCACAACAATAAATTTGCTTGGCCAAATGGTTTTCATTTGAGTCAGGCCAGTATTCCCAGAAAAATCGTCCGTAGGTCCAGCCTCTGCACACCAGGATTCCTGTGGTTGAAGGTTAAAACACCCCAGTGCCAATCCTAGTGCACATTTCCTAAAATTCTTCAGCAAGTTAATGAGGGCTTAGGGGGTCATCACATTTGTTCCAGAGATCTGAGAGTTCTACGCGCACAGCAGAAAGAAGTATGTGCACATTAAAGCAGGCCAAATGGGACTAACCAGAAACATGGACCAGGAGAAATAACATCTTCCTGATGTTAGGGAAGGTCAGCCCGGCCATCCCCGTCACTTACTTTTCCAGAAGAGCAAATAAGGAAGTATCTAAAACTTCGGCTCGGGGTGTTGTTTGGTTTGACTTGGTTTCCTAAAATTGTTCCTTTGTAAACAGATCTGATTAAAGCCCAAGAGGAAGTTGAGAGGGTCACGATTTTTGCATTTGCTGCCCCTCCTATCACATTTCAGAAGAGGAAGTTTAGTCAGGAGGAAATGAATTCCTGCCTGGTGCGGTGTCTCACAGCTGTAATCCTGACACTTTGGGAGGTCAAGGCAGGAGGATGCCTTGAGCCCAGGAGTTCAAGAACAACCTGGGCAACATAGCAAGACCTCATCAGTAAAAAATAAATAAATAAAATATAAAATAAATAAGAACCTCATCACTTGCCCAGGGAGCTTGAAAGAAAGTGATTCCACAGTGGCCGCATTACTGTTACAACCAGGGTGAGAGAGGACTTGGTCTCACCTGGACTGGTGGACAACATTTGTAAAATGGAGAGACGAGAGGAAGAAATAAAAAGTCATCCAGACATACATGGTGATCTGACTGCTGGAATGAAATTAAGTAAGGGTTAAAATCTACTGAAAGAGCTGGATCAGGCCAGGTGCAGTAGCTCACGCCTGTAATCCCAGCACTTTGGGAGGCCGAAGTGGTCAGATCACTTGAGATCAGGAGTTCGAGACCAACCTAGCCAACTTGGTGAAGCCCCGTCTCTACTAAAAATAACAATACAAAAAAAAAATTACCCCAGAGTACTGGCAGGTGCCTGTAATCCCAGTTACCCGGGAGGTTGAGGCAGGAGAATCGCTTAAATCCAGGAGGCAGCAGAGGTTGCAGTGAGCTGAGATCACGCCCCTGCACTCCAGTCT
>NW_012105475.1:5037123-5040123 GCF_000951045.1 Mandrillus leucophaeus
TAAATGTAAAGGAACTGAGCTCTTGCAAGGAGTTTTTGAAGCTAGCTCTTTGGAGGGTACATTTTTAGTCTGAAACTTTTCTGGAAAAAAAAAAAAAGTAGGAGTTAAACAAAGGGAGTGGGTATTTGTAGTCCAAAGCCAGAGGCATTGTTATCTCTTTCCTTGAGGGTTCAAGGACTAACACAATGACAGAAAAACTCCCTCCCAGTTCCGTTCTATTATCATTTTATGTCATTTGTTTTGTGACAGAGCCTTTGTTGCAGACACCCTCTATGCCCATGGATAGGAAATTAATAATCCAAGGCCATTTTCAGAATTTTTTGTTCCAGTAACCCTTCTGAATCATACACCTGGCTCTCCAATATTACCAATCAGCCATTTTAAAAATTATTTAGAGATAAAAGAGGCTGTCGTGGCTCATTGTAGAGTGACCCTGACTTCATCTCCATTCAATAAGTGCTGGGACGTAAACAGCACACACATCAGATCAGTTTTATCACTATTCTGGGAAACACATGAGATAGGCCTGAATATGAAAATGAAGTCATTTTCAAGGTCACTATTTCAATAAAGGAAAATCTAATTGAAGTCAGCTAATTGTAAGTAAGTTTTGACTAATGGTATCAGCCTTCTCTCTCCAACAGGCTGCATATGCCATAAATTATTCACGTATGTGGATGAGTTATTCTGATTTTCATGATGAGATTCTGGCTACTATGCCATGTTCAGCTCATCCTGAATTTATTCTAACAAAAGAGCTCTCTTACCCTGGATAGGGCACCCTGTCCCCTGGAGAGACTGTTCTCTGATGTAAATAGAAGCTCATCTGGCAAGCTGCCTGGGCTCCCACGTCCCGCTGAGCCCGCTAACAGCACTGCCAGTTTTGACCACAAGGTGGCGCCCGCAGAGCTCCACAGACGCTCCACAGCTGTGAACTCAACTCCAGCCCTCAGGGAAGGCAGCTCAGAAAGAGCTAGGGCAGCCCGCCCATTTCCCAAAAAGAGCACTGAGAACCCAGGAAGGTGAGGACCTAGCCCAAACTACACTGCTAGTTTGGAGGAGGCAGAACCATGCCTCCTGATATGGTTTGGCTGTGTCCTCCCCCAAATCTCATCTTGAACTGTAGCTCCCAGAATTCCCAGGTGTTGCGGGAGGGACCCGGTGGGAGACAATTGAATCATGGGGTCGGTTTCCCCCGTACTGTTCTCGTGGCAGTGAGTAAGTCTCACGAGATCTGATGGTTTGATAAGACGGTTCCCCTGTCTCTTGGCTCTCTCTGGCATGCCCGCCGCGTGAGACGTGTCTCCTCAGCTACGTGGAACTGTAAGTCCATTAAACCTCTTTTTCTTTATGAATTACCCAGTTTCGGGTATGTCTTTATCAGCAGCGTGAAAACGGACTAATACACCTCCTCACTGTAAAACCTCAGTTCATCCGGCCAAACCAAAGTGGTTTTCAAACCAGAAACAAAAAAACAAGCAACGCCACTTTTTTTAGTGAAATTTTGTTGATAAAATATACTTTTTTCACTGCCCTCATCCACCCCACCCAGGTCCCCACGTCTTAACAAATGAAAATGGAGTCGCCCTGATTGAAAGAATCATTCCTGAGGCATCGCTGAAGAATCACCAGGTTCCTCAGAAGAGTTTGAAAATGATTGATGAGGCTGGGCGCGGTGGCGCACGCCTGTAATCCCAGCACTTTGGGAGGCCCAAGGCGGGTGGATTGCTTGAGGCCAGGAGTTTGAGACCAGCCTGGCCAACATGGTGAAACCCCATTTCTACTAAAAATACAAAAATTAGCCGGGTGCCTGTGATACCAGCTACTGGGGAGACTAAGGCAGGAGAATTACTTGAACCTCGGAGGTGGAGGTTGCAGTGAGCCAAGGTCCCGCCACCGCACTCCAGCCTGGGCAACAGAGGGAGACTCTGTCTCAGAAAAAAAAAGAAGAAAATGATTGATGTAGTGGAATAAACTCTGAGCCAGGAGCCCTCAAACGTGCTTGTCGTATTGACGTTCTCTCTCTGGTCATAATTCTCTTCCCTGTTGCATTTCCACCACCTCCACAGCCTCTAAATCTCCCCTGGACTCTGCCAGGGTTCAGACACCTGATGTCCCCCTGACCTCTGAGTTTACGAACCCCGACCTGGACCACAGTTGAACCATGTGGCCACAGTCATAGGAGCACTTGAAATTCTCCAGCCCCTGGCCCTTCTGCCCCACCTCCCTGGCTAATGCCTTGCCTTGGCTTCTTCCTGTTGCTGAGTTCTGCTAAGAAAATAAAATAGTCACTAGTTGGTTATGTTACAAAATTAATGGTTTCCAGCTTTAGCTGGGCCGCTGACACTATGAACACCGCTTTGCAGCTCTAGTGGGTTCCTTTTTCCATGCCTCACAGAGATGACCTGGCCATCCAACCCACTCCTTGCCTCTATCACTGTTAACACAAAACTGAGTCCTCACTGCATGCCAGATATTGTTCCAAAAACATCATAGGGACTAACTCCTTTAACCTTTGCAACAGTCCTACAGGGCAGAAAAAAAGTCCCCACTTTACAGATGAGAATCAGAAGAACAGAGATCAAAGGACTGAGAATGTGAGCCGAGGTCATCTGGCTGTAAAACCCATGTTCTTGGTCACCAGTGCCATGGGGCTCTGGTGACTGTGCCCGAAGTGCCATTTAGAAAATAGCTCTTTTGGCCGGGCCCAGTGGCTCATGCCTGTAATCCCAGCATTTTGGAAGGCTGAGGCAGGTGTGAATAACCTGAGGTCAGGAGTTGGAGACCAGCGCAGCCAATATGGTGAAACCCCATCTCCACTAAAAATACAAAAATCAGCTGGGCACAGTGATACCCACCTGTAATCCCAGCTACTTGGGAGGCTAAGCCAGGAGAATTGCTTGAACCCGGGAGGCGGAGGTTGCAGAGTGGAGACCACACCATTGCACTCCAACCTGGGCAACAAGAGCAAAACTTTGTCTCAAAAAAAAAAAAAAAAAA
>NW_012105475.1:5041333-5042992 GCF_000951045.1 Mandrillus leucophaeus
AAAAAAAAAAAAAAAAAAAGAGCTGGATGATTCACAAAGACAAATCTAAGGAGGAATTAATTCAAAGGGCTAAGCGGCTGGAGAAAGCTGTCAAAGAGCATGTCAAAGAAGTTCAGAGTTCATACAGATTTCCCACTTTGAGTATTCAAATAGAAATTGACAAGAAAACATTCACTGGGAAATTTGACGGGGATCACATGACCCGAGGGAACTAATGTTACTAGGCAGTTTTCTGCTGAGGAGTCTCATTAGAAACCATCCTAGGATAGATTGATAGGAAATTCCATGACAGGGAAAAAAATGCAAAAAAAAAAAATTTAGAAAAAATGCCCAATATACAAACTACCACTTCTTGCAAGTTGAAACGTAGCAAGAAACAGCATTCCCTGTGTTTTGTGAGCTCTGTGCTTGTAGTCAGGTTTCGATTTTTCAAAAGAAATCTGAGAGTTAGAACCACAGCAATTTATCACAGCAACCAAGGTGTGAAACGAGGCTGCAGATATAGGTTGGAGGCAGGTCCTGGCCATGTAAAGAATTTCAGTTTTACTCTACACGCGACTGGAAGATTTTTAAATGTTAGGACTGCTTGGTTATTTTCTTTTTTTTTTTTTTCTTTTTGAGATGGAGTTTTGCTCTTGTTGCCCAGACTGGAGTACAGTGACTGGTACATATTAGGCTTTCATAAACTATTTCGCGAATGAACGAAAGGGAGTAATGTAGCTGGACAGGTTTTTCTTTCGGGGGGCGGGGGTTGTTGTTGTTGTTGTTGTTTGAGACAGATTCTCCACCTGTCACCAGGCTGGAGTGCAGTGGAGCGATCTCAGCTCACTGCAACTTCCAACTCCCTGGTTCAAGCAATTCTCCTGCCTCAGTCTCCCAAGTAACTGGGATTACAGGGACATACCACTATGCCTGACTAATTTTTGTATTTTTAGTAGAGACGGGGTTTCACCACGTTGGCCAGGATGGTCTCGATCTCCCGACCTTGTGATCCGTCCACCTCGGCCTCCCAAAGTGCTGGGATTACAGACATGAGCCACTGCTCCCAGCCAGGCTACCTTTATACTAGAAAATAACGAAGCAGCCCAGGCACGGTGGCTCACGCCTGTAATCCCAGCACTTTGGGAGGCGGAGGCGGGTGGATCACCTGAGGTCGGGAATTTGAGACCAGTCTGACCAACATGGAGAAATCTCGTCTCTACTAAGAATACAAAATTAGCCAGGAGTGGTGGCTCATGTCTGTAGTCCCAGCTACTGGGGAGGCTGAGACAGGAGAATCGCTTGAACCAGGGAGTCAGAGGTTGCAGTGAGCCGAGATCGTGCCATTGCACTCCAGCCTGGGCAACGAGAGTAAAACTCCATCTAAAACAAAAACAAAAACAAAAACCTGTCCTGCGGCTACATTACTCCCTTTCAGCATTCACTAAATATTTTGTGAAAGCCTAATATGTACCAGTCACTGTTCTAGGCTGTGAAAATAAACTGCTGGACAAGACACACAGGGCCACATCCACTGCTACCCTGGATGGTGTCTTCAGACAATGTTTTTAAAGACAGGTGGCCCACACCTGTAAGCCCAGCACTTTGGGAGGCCAAGGCAGGAGAATTGCTTAAGCCCAGGAGGTTGAGACTATGAACCCTGAACTCCTGGACTCAAGA
>NW_012105475.1:5047617-5049008 GCF_000951045.1 Mandrillus leucophaeus
GCAGAGGTTGCAGTGAGCCAAGATTGCACCACTGGACTTCATCATGGGCAACAGAACCAGACCTTGACTCAGGAAAAAAAAAAAAAAAAAAAAAAAAAGAACCACTGATCTGAATAAGCCAGACACTGACAATAAATTCTGTATGATTCCACTCATATGAGGTACTAGAATAGTCAAATTCACAGAGACAGAAGTAGAATAATAGTTGCCAGTGTAAACTAAAAATAAAATTCTAAGCCCCTCAACTGACTAAATGAACCTGCTCTTAGCCAAGGGAACCCCAGAGAAACTTTTTTTTCTTTTTTTCCAGATGAAGTTTCACTCTTGTCGCCCAGGCTGGAGTACAATGGCGTGATCTCAGCTTACTGCAAATTCCACCTTCCAGGTTCAAGCGATTCTCCTGCCTTAGCCTCCAGAGTAGCTGGGATTACAGGCATGTGCCACCACACCTGGCTAATTTTGTGTTTTTAGTAAAGACGAGGTTTCACCTGTTGGCCAGGGTGATCTCAAACTCCCAACCTCAGGTGATCCACCCACCTCGGCCTCCGAAAGTGCTGGGATTACAGGCGGGAGCCACCATGCCCGGTGAGAAACCTAAAAAACAGTTCCTAGCCATGACAGAATGGGAGGGCAGGCACACCTCATTATATCCCTTCCCTTTTGCAGTTTAGGCACAAAATCTGACCAGCATTGATGTTAAAATGGAGCTCATAATCCTGACACAATGGACTTTTTGTGGCAATAAGATAGCACATTATAAACAGGACCTAAGGCCATGCCAGGCAAGGAGTAAATCATGTACTCCCTAGAATTAAAGAATAAACTACATTCTCATTGCCATCAGGGTTTTCTTTTTCTCTAGCAACTAAACAAGCACTGGCCTTGAGATGAGCAATGCTGAAGCAGTTGCAGCTCAGCCACCTTCAGACACTTAGACTGACTCCCCGTTCCACCAGCCATCACTGCAGCTTTAACTGGACCAGAGACTGAGTTCTGTAACTTTCTCCTGGTAAGAGGCCACCAACTGTGGACTGGTTCTGGCCAGTTTACAGAAGCTGTGCACTTGAGAGGCTCCATGTCCCTGCTTCACCTTTTGATGTATAGGCCCTAATTGTAATATATTTAAATGTTAAGTCTCTGCTCCAAAGTGAACATGGGTCACATGTAACATGCACGTCTGCTTATCACACATGCTTCAGGACCCCCTTCATGAACATTCATAGCTCCTCCTGTAACCTGTTGAATATGTATGTTTGGCCAACCCCCTCAGCATAATTCCTGTCTCCCTTGAAGAGCCAGTCTTTCAGCCTCTCCTGGAGGCTACACTTCCCAACCTGTTAGAACGGCCACCTTGCAGGCTGTAATCCTTTATTTAAAAAAAAAAAAAAAAA
>NW_012105475.1:5049058-5050641 GCF_000951045.1 Mandrillus leucophaeus
GGAGGCGGAGGTTGCAGAGTGGAGACCACACCATTGCACTCCAACCTGGGCAACAAGAGCAAAACTTTGTCTCAAAAAAAAAAAAAAAAAAAAAAGGCCGGGCGCGGTGGCTCACGCCTGTAATCCCAGCACTTCAGGAGGCCGAGGCAGGCAGATTACGAGGTCAGGAGATCGAGACCATCCTGGCTAACACAGTGAAACCCCATCTCTACTAAAGAATACAAAAAATTAGCTGGGCGTAGTGGCGAGCACCTATAGTCCCAGCTACTCGGGAGGCTGAGGCAGGAGAATGGCGTGAACCTGGGAGGCGGAGGTTGCAGTGAGCCGAGATTGCGCCACTGCACTCCAGCCTGGGCAACAGAGCAAGACTCCATCTCAAAAAAAAAAAGAAAGAAAAAGAAAATAGAAGTTCTCAGACATCACGTCCCTCTATTTCCATCCCTTCTACCTAATTGTTTAACCGTATCTCCATCCATCCTTTAAACCTTCCCATTCTACCCGTAATTTTGCTTCCAATTTCTCCAGAGTTCAGAGGACTTGCTCACCAATGATTCGTCCCTCATTCTTCTACTGCTGTATTGAGGGTTCTGATAAAACCTTGTTTGCCAGACCAAGTGGCTGTCCCTGGTCCTCGTCCTTCCAAACCTCAGAGGTGCTTTGTCACTGCTGTTTTCCTCCATCTCAGCCTCTCCTCCTGCAGCTCACAAGATGCTATTCCCCTCCCATCTTCTACTTCTACAACAGGCATTCTCACTTGCTGTTTCTGATGCAGATGTTTGATGCCTTCCTCAGACCACGTAGGTCAGAATTGCTAGCTGCATAGCCCAGGCATTTGCAGGTTTTCAAAGCTCCAAAAGTGTTTTTTTGTTGTTGTTGTTGTTGTTGTTTTTTTGAGACAGAGTCTTGCTCTGTCACCCAGGCTGGAGTGCAGTGCCACAATCTTGGCTCACTGCAACCTCCGCTTCAAGTGATTCTCCTGCCTCAGCCTCTCGAGTAGCTGGGATTACAGGCGTGCGCCATGATGCCTGGCTAATTTTTGTATTTTTAGTGGAGACAGGTTTCACCATGTTGGCCAGGCTGATCTCAAACTCCTGAGCTCAAGTGATCTGCCCACCTCGGCCTCCCAAAGTGCTATGATTACAGGCATAAGCCACTGTGCCCAACCTCAGATCAATGGTTCTTAAACCTGATTGAGCAGCAAAATCACTTGTGGAGGCCGGGTGTGGTGGCTTATGCCTGTAATCCCAGCACTTTGGGAGGCCAAGGCAGGCAGATCGCTTGAGCTCAGGAGTTCGAGGCCAGTTTGGGCAACATGACGCAACTCCATCTCTGCAAAAATTAGCCGGTGTGGTGGCGTGTGCCTGTAGTCTCAGCTACTCAGAAAGCTGAGGTGGAAGGATCACTTGAGCTGGGAGGCAGAGGTTGCAGTGAGCCAAGATTGCACCACTGGACTTCATCATGGGCAACAGAACCAGACCTTGACTCAGGAAAAAAAAAAAAAAAAAAAAAAGAACCACTGATCTGAATAAGCCAGACACTGACAATAAATTCTGTATGATTCCACTCATATGAGGTACTAGAAT
>NW_012105475.1:5052076-5054834 GCF_000951045.1 Mandrillus leucophaeus
CACACCCAGCTAATTTTTTTTGTATTTTTAGTAGAGACGGGGTTTCACCATGTTAGCCAGGATGGTCTCGATCTCCTGACCTCGTGATCCGCCTGCCTCAGCCTCCCAAAGTGCTGGGATTTACAGGCGTGAGCCACCATGCCCGGCGTTTTTTTTGTTTGTTTGTTTGTTTTTTAAGATAGGATCTTGCTCTGTCACCCAGGCTGTAGTGCAGTGCAATCATAATTTACTGCAGCTTTGAAATCTTGGGTTCAAGCAATCAATCCTCCTACCTCAGCCTCCTGAGTAGTTGGGACTATAGGCACACGCCACCCAGCTATTTTTATTTTATTTTTTGTAGAAATGGGGGTCTTTCTGTTTTGCTTAGGCTGACCTCAAAATCCTGGGCTCAAGCCGTCGTCCCACCTCAGCCTCCCAAAGTGCTGGGATTAGAGGTGTGAGCCACCACACCCAGCCCTCCTTTCTAAATGTACAAATCCTGTGCTTCTTCAGTTGGCCCCAGGGACCTGCAGGTTTCTTTGCCATCACTATTTCCTCTGCCTGAAATGAACTCTTCCGCCTTCTTTCCTAGCTAATTACTGCTCATCCCTTTGGCTCAGCTCAGGGCTGGAGCTGGACTAAGTGGACACTCTGCATTCCCTCTCTCTCTGGAATCTCATTTGTTCCACAGCTTCCACTCTTACCTACATGTTATTGATTCCCAAATCTATCTCCAGCCCTGGCAGTGCTCCTGAGTTCTGCCTCCCATTCACACTTCCACTGGCTTTCCCTCAGACATCTCAAACCCAACATACCCAACACTGAAGTAATCATTTCCCCCTTTGCTATCCTGCTTTTTCTCCTGTTTTCTATTTCAAAGACTAGCATCATCATGTATTGTCTGTGTCTAGTACTTAGAACAGTGCCTAATAGCTATAGTTTTATCTTTTCCAGAATGTCATATAAATACAATATACAGCCTTCTGGCCTGTGGCTCATGCCTGTGATCCCAGCACTTTGGGAGGCTGAGGTGGGCGGATCACCTGAGATCAGGAGTTTAAGACCAGCCTGGCCAACATGGTGAAACCCCATCTCTACAAAAAATACAAAAAATACCTGGGTGTGGTAGCAGGTGCCTGTAATACCAACTGCTTGGGAGGCTAAGGCAAGAGAATCGCTTGAACCCAGGAGGCAGAGGTTGCAGTGAGCCAAGATCACACCATTGCACTCCAGCCTGGGCAACAGAGTGAGACTCCATCTCAAAAAAAAGAAAAAAGAAAAGTTCCAGAAATAAACAACTCCTAAGTTTCCCGCGCTGTTCTGATAACCGTGATGAAATCTCTTGCTGTCCTGTTTCATCCTGCTTGGGGCTGGTTGTGAATCATCCCTTTGTCCAGTGTCTCCATGCCGTCTACACTACCTGCCCATCAATCACTTAGTAGCTGGCCCAGTTATCAGATCAACTGTCATGGTATTGAAGTGTGTGTGCTCATTTAAAGGTTTTTGGGGGGTTTTTTTGGTCCAGATTTATAATTTAATGACTGTGCAGGATCCAGTCCCTCATTTCTGCTGCTCACGGGCCCACTGCTCTGGGGTCAGGGTTTTCTGTTCAAAGGCATGGGTGTGCGAGAGTTCTTCTGCTAGGCACGCATTCACCAGCCGGTGCCTCTGAAGCAGCGGCTTCCCCTCGAACTTGGCTGACACCACCAGGAAGCTACATGCGCAACGGTTGAAGGTCGTGTCCTCCACCTCCACGTGCTCCACCTCCGGGTCCGCTGCAGCTTCTCCCGGAGGTAATTGGCGCTGAGTTCCATGGGGGTAGTCCAGCTGGGGTGCCAGTCCAGCGGGGACAGAACCCCAGCTCGGACCCCGGCCACGCTGCTTTGCGCCCTTACGGGAGTCACTTCCCTCACTTAAGCTTTATTTGACTTAATGATGGCCTCAAAGCACAAGGGTAGGAATGCTGGCATATTGTTATAATTGTTCTATTTATCATTAGTTATTGTTGTTGATCTCTTCTGTGCCTCATTTATAAATTAACTTTTATCATAGGGATATGCCTGTGTCTATATCTACAAAAAAACCCAGTATCTATAGAGTTTGGTACTATAGCGATTTCAGGCATCCACTGGGGATCTCAGAATGTATTCTGAACAGATAAGGAGGGACTGCTGTATTATTATATGGAGGTAAACCATACTATTAGCAATAGAATCATAATAAAAACTTTCAAAAACACGGCAAAGCTGGTAATAATGTGCCTAACATCCTACAGCACCTCCATATTGTCAACAGAGTCACACTCTAAAATATTTGAAAAGATTTATTCTGAGCCAAATATGAGTGGCTCTGGCGCATGAGACAGCCCTCAGGAGGTCCTGAGAACATGTGCCCAAGGTGGTTGGGGTGCAGCTTGGTTTTATACATTTTAGAGAGGCATGAGACGTCAATCAAATACATTTAAGAAATACATGGGATTGGTCCAGAAAGGTGGGACAACATGAAGCTGGGCCTTCCAGGCTATAGGTGAATTTGAACATTTTCTGGTTGACAATGAGTTGACTTTGTCTGAAGACCTGGGATTGGCCTGGGCACAGTGGCTTATGCCTGTAATCCCAGCACTTTGAGAGGCCGAGGTGGGTGGATCACCTGAGGTCAGGAGTTCGAGACCAAGCTGACCAACACAGTGAAACCCCGTCTCTACTAAAAATACAAAAATTAGCTGGGCATGGTGGCGGGCGCCTGTAATCCCAGCTACTCGGGAGGCTGAGGCAGGAGA
>NW_012105475.1:5054928-5057113 GCF_000951045.1 Mandrillus leucophaeus
AAATGTTCAGGTTAAGATAAAGATTGTGAGCCGGGCGCAGTGGTTCCCCTGTAATCCCAGCACATTGGGAGGCCAAGATGGGCAAATCACGAGGTCAAGAGATCGAGACCATCCTGTCTAACATGGTGAAACCCCGTCTCTACTAAAAATACAAAAAATTAGTCGGGTGTGGTGGCGGGCGCCTGTAGTCCCAGCTACCAGGAGGCTGAGGCAGGAGAATGGCGTGAACCCGGGAGGTGGAGCTTGCAGTGAGCCGAGATTGGGCCACCACACTGCAGCCTGGGCTACAGAGCAAGACTCCATCTCAGAAAAAAAGAAGATTGTGGAGACCAAAGTTCTTTTGAAGTCTTATAGTGGCTGCCCTTGGAGATAACAGGATGACAAATGTTTCCTATTCAGATTTTAGATAATCTCTTTAGGATTGGGAGGGTCTGGAAGAAAAAGATCCAGCTAAGTTAATAGAGATCCTTTACAGATGCAAACTTTCCCCCACAAAAAAATAGCTTTGCAGAGTCATTTCAAAATATAGCAAATAAACTTGTTTTGGGGTAAAATATCTTGCTTTCCTTATTTGTCTCCTAATGTTATGCCAGAGTCAGGTTGGAAAGTAAATCTGACTGGGTGTGGTGGTTCACGCCTATAATCCCAGCACTTTGGGAGGCTGAGGTGTGCGGATCAGTTGAGGTCAGAAGTTTGAAACCATCCTGGCCAGCATGGTGAAACCCATCTCCACTAAAAATGCAAAAATTAGGCCAGGCACAGTGGCTCATGCCTGTAATCCCAACACTTTGGGAGGCCGAGGTGGGCGGATCACTTGAGGTCAGAAGTTCAAGACCAGCCTGGCCAACATGGTGAAACCCTGTCTCTACTAAAAATACAAAAATTAGCCAGGTGCGGTGGCACACACCTGTAATCCCAGCTATTCGGGAGACTGAGGCAGGAGAATCGCTTGAACCCAGGAGACAGAAGTTGCAGTGAGCTGAGATCATGCCATTGCACTCCAGCCTGGGTGACAGATCGAGACCCTATCGCCAAAAAAAAAACAAAAAAAAAAAAAAATTACCATTGTTATTCTTTCTTTCTGATTGAATACTTTGTTTTTGGAAAATCTCAAATAAAAACTATTTTCCAAAATAATAAAGCTAGAATATCCATTATGCTTGTTTCCTAGCTGCTCTGGCGGAAGCTTTAACAGAGGCACTTAGTGCTCCCAGAACAAATTCACAGGCTTCTCCACGTCCTCCTGGCTCCCTTACCACTGGGCTGGGGCCAGGTTACGAGTTCTAGTCAATAGGAAATAGTAGGGTGACATGTGTCAGTTCCAGGCCGAAGCAGTTAAAATCAAGTGTGCCTCCTCCATGCTTTTCTTACCCTGTCATGGCAGGTGAGAAGGTGCTAGGGATCGCCAAATGCAGGAAGCCTCGATCTCCAAGACATTGCTTGCAGAGAAGCCCAGCCAACCCGCATTAAACCTTCTGTGAGAAAAAAACTTCATTTTTTTAAGGCACTGAGATTGATTGCTATGGTAAGTAACCTAAAGATGACAATGTGGGAATCATTATTAGCTTCCCTGCCCATTAGAAGAGTCTGGTTCTGTGGGATCACTTTTTAAAACTCCAAAGTAGGCCGGGTGCGGGGGCTCATGCTTGTAATCCCAGGACTTTGGGAGGCCCAGGCGGGTGGATCATGAGGTCAGGAGTTCGACACCAGCCTGACCAACATAGTGATACCCCATCTCTACTAAAAATACAAAAATTAGCTGGTTGTGGTGGTGCACGCCTGTAATCCCAGCTACTCAGGAGGCTGAGGCAGGAGAATGGCTTGAACCCGGGAGGCAGAGGTTGCAGTGAGCTGAGATCACGCCACTGTACTCCAGCTTGGGCGACACAGCAAGACTCTGTCTCAAAAAAAAAAAAAAAACCTCCAAAAACCTCCAAAGTGGCCATCACTAAATGCTAATAAACACTAGAGGGCACAATTGAGTTGTGGAAAATTTTGGCCAGTATTGGAAATGAAACAAGGTATGGACTCCAGCAAAAATTAATGCAACAAATGGGTTGTGAAAATCATAAGCTTTGGCCGGGCGCGGTGGCTCAAGCCTGTAATCCCAGCACTTTGGGAGGCCAAGACAGGCGGATCACAAGGTCAGGAGATCGAGACCATCCTGGCTAACATGGTGAAACCC
>NW_012105475.1:5062633-5065072 GCF_000951045.1 Mandrillus leucophaeus
AAAAAAAAAAATACAAAAATTAGACAGGCATGGTGGTGCGTGTCTGTAGTTCCAGCTATTGAGCAGGCTGAGATGAGAGGATTGCTTGCACCTGGGAGGTCGAGGCTGCAGTGAGTCAAGATCACACCACTGCACTCCAGCCTGGGCGACAGAGAGAGACCCTGCCTCAAAAAAAAAAGAAAACAGAAATATAAATGAATGGTTTCTGCGATGCAGGAGTATCACAACTCAATATTTGAAGACTGTCTGATAGAATCAAAGAAGTAGTAGTGGAATGCCATATTTATTAAATGCAATGACCTGAGGTCAGTATTTCAAGACCAGCCTGGCCAACATGGTGAAACCCTGTCTCTACTAAAAATACAAAATTAGCCAGGGGTGGTGGCACATGCCTGTAATCCCAGCTACTACGGAGTCTGAGGCAGGAGAATTGCTTGAACCCGGGAGGCAGAGGTTGCAGTGAGATCAGGCAACTGCACTCCAGCTTGGGTGACAAAGCGAGTCAGTGCTTAATACAGTACGAGAGGCGAGGGAGAGAGAGAGAGAGAGAGAGAGGAGAGGGAGAGAGGCGAGGGAGGGAGAGAGAGAGAGAAGAAAAAGAAAGGAAAAGAAAAGAAAAGAAATCTTCCTGACTGCCTTCAGTGTGAGACGCTGGCTTTTTCCTTGACTTCATTGGCTTCCTGGTTTTTAGGCCTTCAAACTCTGCCTGGACCTACCCCACCTGCTCTCCTGGGTCTGTAGCTGCTGACTCACCCTACAGATGCTGGGACTTCTCAGCTGCCATAATCATGTGAACCAATTCCTGCTCATAAATGTGTTTCTATGTACATATACATCCTACTGGTTCTGTTACTGTGTAGAAGGTAAGGTTCACCCGAGAAAATTTCCAAAAAGCAAAGGAGAATGAAGAAATAAGGATTCTGTAACGTTTCATCATTCATGTCTGAAGAGAGTAAAAACAAATGGTTGAGGCCCAGCACAGTGGCTCACGCCTGTAATCCCAGCACTTTGGGAGGTTGAGGCAGGCAGATCATGAGGTCAGAAGTATGGTGAAAACCCGTTTCTACTAAAAATACAAAAATTAGCTGGGTGTGGTGGCGTGTGCCTGTAGTCCCAGCCACTCTGGAGGCTGAGGCAGGAGAATCTCTTGAACGTGGGAGGCGGAGGTTGCAGTGAGCCGAGATCACGCCACTGCACTTCCAGCCTGAATGATAGAGCGAGACTCTGTCTCAAAATAAAACAAAACAAATGGTTGATTACAGTCATAACACTATCACCTAGTGTTGTTTGACCTTGAGAAATTCACTTACTCTATCTGAGATACATTCATTCATTCATTCAACAAATACTTACAGAATGCCTTTTCTGTACCAGGAACTGAACGTACTGTGTTAAGCACTGAAGGTATCAAGGTTGATAAGATAAAGGTCCCCACCCTTCAAGGAGTTTAGTAGAGTGTGACCTGGAGGCATTTGATAGAAAAATTAATGTTTAAAGTGTAAGAGTTGTAAATGTTGAATCATCAAGGGCCCTTATCTCCTACTCTACCCCCACGCAAATCCTCTACTTCTGGCACAGTGGAGCACTCTATTTCATGCACATTTACTCAAATTAAACTCTGCCTCTGCTCTCATCTTCCTTTTCTGGAATGCCTTTCCGGAGCTGTCTCTCCTGATTATCCCACTGCCTTTTCAAAGCTCTTGTCAGTTGCCTCCGCCTACTAAGATCTTCCCGACTCTAAATTCCCAAAGATTTAATTTTCTGGACTCCTCATTAGCATTTATCAAATATAAGCTACTACTCATGTTTGTATATAATATTGTTTTTTTTTGTTTGTTTTGTTTTTTTGAGACAGAGTCTCACTCTGTCACCCAGGCTAGAGTACAGTGGCGTGATCTCGGCTCACTGCAAGCTCTGCCTCCCAGGTTCACCCCATTCTCCTGCCTCAGCCTCCCGAGTAACTGGATAATATTGTATTAAGCTTCTTAAGTAGGATACGTTCTTATATTTCATTGTTTCATCCAGTACAGTAAGCATGCCTTGAGTAATAATAATATTTTCCTGTTACTGACTCAGTATGAGAAATTGGGGAGTCACTTCGTTGCAATGCGCTGAGTTTTCACAAGCTGCACTGAGGAAAATACTTGATAACAGGAATATTATGTAAAATATTTTTGTCTTCCAAGAAGGATAAAAAGAGCAAATAAGTTACAAAGAAGAATAATTTGTTTAGAAAAAAAATGTGTTTATAATGTTATTATGATAATAAATTAATTAACATAAATTGCTGAGATTAAAAAATCTCCTGTTCATGGCAAATATCCAAAAATCCTCCCTTATGTAAGGATTCTAATCCATAATCAAAAATCAAATTCCAACTTTTGGAAAAGGCATAAGCCATATACTATATGTAATTGAATTTTTTTTTTTTTTTTTTTT
>NW_012105475.1:5066277-5069856 GCF_000951045.1 Mandrillus leucophaeus
AAAAAGAAAATCATAAGCTTTGAAAACAATTGCTTTCTTTGTAAATCTGTTGGTTACATTAAAGTAGACTTAATGCTTTAAATTTAATACAAAGCTAATACTGTATTCCAAAAATAAAGCATATATACATTTACAAATATGAATACTTACATCGAAGAACTAGTGGGGGTGTTCTCAGTGTTGAGTCAGTTTCCATCTGAATTTTTCTTTCTTTAGATATTCCCGTCTTCCGGCAATGATGGTTTGGCCATGGAATTCACACTCATTCTAACCTGGCCACTTGAGAAAGCTGAAGTTTCTAAGGTTTTGTTATTGTAAGAGGTGACCAGATGTTCCAAACATCAAGCTATACAGGAAGCTCTCCACCCACTCCAAATGTCATGCTGAGTTCTCAACAGACTTCCCTTTCCCGTTTCCTTTTTCCCCTCTCTCTGATTTTTTTCTTCAAAGTCTATTCAAAAGCTGCTGCCAAAACCATCTTCCTCTATTGTTGTTCTGATGACATCATTCCCTTCCCCAGCTCTCCTTGTCTTTGGTCTCATGACCACAGTTTGCCTTCATTTCCTTGAACTGCCTCTGTGCCTGCCTCCGCCTCCATTCCCCCTTATTTCCTGCTGCTTCTCACCAACTGTGACGCAGGATTGTCACTGCTGATGTCCCAGTGCTGAGGTATCTATTATCTTCTAACAAAGAAAAGCATTCCCATTCCACTACCCAGACTTTCCTAAGTCTCTTCTAAACTCACTTTATTTATGTATTCATTGCTCACGAGTATACTAAGCACCTTCTGCATATGTTCTAGGTACTAAAGGAGAGACAGAGAGAAAAAAGAAGAAAAGATACAGTCTTTTTTGTTTTGTTTTGTTTTGTTTTGTTTTTTGAGACGGAGTCTTGCTCTGTCGCCCAGGCTGGAGTGGAGTGCAGTGGTGCAATCTCGGCTCACTGCAACCTCTGCCTCCTGGGTTCACGCCATTCTCCTGCCTCAGCCTCCTGAGTAGCTGGGATCGCCACTACGCCCAGCTACTTCTTTGTATTCTTTAGTAGAGACGGGGTTTCACTGTGTTAGCCAGGATGGTCACGATCTCCTGACCTCGTAATCCGCCCGCCTCAGCCTCCTAAAGTGCTGGGATTACAGGCGTGAGCCACCTCGCCCAGCTGACATAATCTTTTTTTTTCTCTTTTTGCCAGCTGCTCTGGCCAGCTTAAAAAGACAGTCTTTAAGATCAAAATTGCCAGGAAGCCATTTAAGCTGGGGCTTTTGGAAACCAACTGGAACTTACTCTCCCTTAGAACCCGAAGGAGTAAGTAGCAGGAGGAAATTATACAATGATACAAAATAACTATACCATTCGGGATAGTAGATTTGGGATAATTCTAATTATTTCATCACCTTGAGACAGGGTCTTACTCTGTCACCCAGGTTGGAGTGCAGTGGTAGAACCACAGCTCATTGCAGCTTCAACCTCTTGGGCTCAAGTGAGCCTCTCACCTCAGCCTCCCAAGTAGCTGGGACTACAGGCATGTGCCACCACACCCTGCTAATTTTTCTTTTTTTTGCCCAAGCTGGTCTCGAACTCTTGAGCTCAAGCGATCCGCCTGCCTCGGCCTCCCAAAGTGCTACGAGTATAGGCTTGAGCCACCTCGTTTGGCCTCTAGCTCAGTAATTAATCTGACACTTGGTGACTGGCATACTGGTTTGCATTTCTCATTCCTCAGTTTCCTCACCTGTAAAATGGGGATAGTGACATCTATAAGATTGTTATACAGATCAAATGTGATAATAAAATAATTTGCAAAATATAAAGTATTATTTAGTGTAACGTAATATTATATTTGTGCCACTGAGATTTAAATATGTCCTGATGCAAACATGCTATATATTTTATTGATTGAGTCAACTATCATGTCTTGTTTAGTTGTTCATAGAAACTATTTTAGAATGAAAGGTTAATAAGGCAACATAATTAAGAAACATGAAGAAAAAGAAGACCTTTGCTATTATAATTTCTCCAAAGTTTCATTTCAAATCAAATAAACATTTGTGCATAAATAAAACATAGTTGTTCTTAAACTTTGTATATTTTTAATATACAGATTTTCTTACAGGGCTACAGAATTCAGATACCATAGATTATGTTTTTCTCAGAGACAACAATAATAAGTATTCTTAAAATTTTTATCACATGCTTACTACATACCAGGAACTATACTAGGAATTGAAATTAGAAATGTAAATGAGGCCGGGAGTGGTGGCTCATGCCTGTAATCCCAACACTTTGGGAGGCCAAGGCATGCAGATCACTTGAACCCAGGAGTTTAAGACCAGCCTGGCCAACATGGCGAAACCCCTCCTCTACAAAAAAAAAAATACAAAAATTAGACAGGCATGGTGGTGCGTGTCTGTAGTTCCAGCTATTGAGCAGGCTGAGATGAGAGGATTGCTTGCACCTGGGAGGTCGAGGCTGCAGTGAGTCAAGATCACACCACTGCACTCCAGCCTGGGCGACAGAGAGAGACCCTGCCTCAAAAAAAAAAGAAAACAGAAATATAAATGAATGGTTTCTGCGATGCAGGAGTATCACAACTCAATATTTGAAGACTGTCTGATAGAATCAAAGAAGTAGTAGTGGAATGCCATATTTATTAAATGCAATGACCTGAGGTCAGTATTTCAAGACCAGCCTGGCCAACATGGTGAAACCCTGTCTCTACTAAAAATACAAAATTAGCCAGGGGTGGTGGCACATGCCTGTAATCCCAGCTACTACGGAGTCTGAGGCAGGAGAATTGCTTGAACCCGGGAGGCAGAGGTTGCAGTGAGATCAGGCAACTGCACTCCAGCTTGGGTGACAAAGCGAGTCAGTGCTTAATACAGTACGAGAGGCGAGGGAGAGAGAGAGAGAGAGAGAGAGGAGAGGGAGAGAGGCGAGGGAGGGAGAGAGAGAGAGAAGAAAAAGAAAGGAAAAGAAAAGAAAAGAAATCTTCCTGACTGCCTTCAGTGTGAGACGCTGGCTTTTTCCTTGACTTCATTGGCTTCCTGGTTTTTAGGCCTTCAAACTCTGCCTGGACCTACCCCACCTGCTCTCCTGGGTCTGTAGCTGCTGACTCACCCTACAGATGCTGGGACTTCTCAGCTGCCATAATCATGTGAACCAATTCCTGCTCATAAATGTGTTTCTATGTACATATACATCCTACTGGTTCTGTTACTCTGTAGAAGGTAAGGTTCACCCGAGAAAATTTCCAAAAAGCAAAGGAGAATGAAGAAATAAGGATTCTGTAACGTTTCATCATTCATGTCTGAAGAGAGTAAAAACAAATGGTTGAGGCCCAGCACAGTGGCTCACGCCTGTAATCCCAGCACTTTGGGAGGTTGAGGCAGGCAGATCATGAGGTCAGAAGTATGGTGAAAACCCGTTTCTACTAAAAATACAAAAATTAGCTGGGTGTGGTGGCGTGTGCCTGTAGTCCCAGCCACTCTGGAGGCTGAGGCAGGAGAATCTCTTGAACGTGGGAGGCGGAGGTTGCAGTGAGCCGAGATCACGCCACTGCACTTCCAGCCTGAATGATAGAGCGAGA
>NW_012105475.1:5074586-5076659 GCF_000951045.1 Mandrillus leucophaeus
CAGTCTCTCGAAGCTGGAATTACAGGCGCCTGCCACTACACCTGGCTAATTTTTGTATTTTTAGTAGAGACGGGTTTCGACATGATGGTCAGGCTGTTCTCAAACTCTTGGCCTCAGGTGATCTGCCCGCCTCGGCCTCCCAAAGTGCTGGAATTACAGGTGTGAGCCACCTCACCCGGCCACAATTAAAATGTATTGATATGTGGTTAAGGAACTGAGTTCTGTAAGAAAAACTGCAGGGCTAGGAACACCTTTTTCATCTGTGGAGGCAATGGAAAAAAGTGCTCATGAATCAGATTCCTTATAACTGCACAAACTTGGACATATTAGTTAGCATTGCTAACTTTCCTCATCTTAAAAATTCATAATTTAAAATTTTATTCTGCTTTTGGTTGGCATAAATTGAAAAGTGTATTTCTCACAAATGGGATGTTTCCGACTCCCAGGGGATTTTAATTTCATTACTAAATTTGTAAGATTTTTGTGAGGGATGAATGAGTTATGATGATGTAAAATACTAGTAATTTGCCTGACTTTTAGTAATTGTGGAAAAAAAAATGGTATCTACCTTAGAAAATAAATGAACAGAAAGCTTGTATGTGGCTAGGCACACTAAATTCTTCACAGTGGTTCTGCATTATTTCTACTTGGCTAAAATCTCTGTTAAATGTGTTCTTCCTATGCCTTGAAAGAACTTCTGATTTTTCCAAAGTAGATTTTACAGGCTGAAAGTTCATCTCTCATTTTTCATTTTATACAAGTGTTTTTTCTCTGCATAACTTACATCTTCTTGTGGGAATCATTATCTCAAGCATTGTCCAAGCGTAAGATTATAGTTAAACACACACACACACACACACACACACACACACAACTAAGTCAGGGGTCTCCATTCCTCTGTAAATTCAATGATCAATTTGCAAAATTCTGTATAAATAGCTACACTGTTCTTGCCCCATTTGTCATTAGTAGCTGGACTTAAATTTAACAACTTACAGTGTAGTATTAAATAGGAAATAATGGGAAACATTTGCATGTGACTATTAAACATAAATATTCAAGATTTGAGCTAAACTGAAGGTAAAAGAACAAAATTCCCCACAGTTTGACTGAATTTTCAAAATGTTCTTATTTATTTATTTAGAAACAGGGTCTCACTCTGTCACCCAGGCTCAGGCTGGAGTGCAGTTGTGTAATCACAGCTCACTGCAACTCCTGGGCTCAAGGGATTTTCCTGCATCAGCCTCCCAAGTAGTATGACTACAGGCATGTGCTGCCATGCCTGTTTTTTTTTTTCCTTTCCATTTTTTGTAGAGATAGTGTCTTGCTATTTTGCCCAGGCTGATTTCAAACTCCTGACCTCAAGCAATCCTCCAGCCTCAGCCTCCCAAAGTGCTGGGATAATAGGCATGAGCCACCATGCCTGGCCTTAAATGTTCTATAACAGTAAAATATAGATCCCATAGCAGATGAAAGCAAAAGAATGGAAATGTCTGAGTAGACATAATACATCTATATAAATTGTAACAATGGAAAACATATGAAATGCATATATACATGTACACAGTATATGGAGGTGCATTTGAGTAGGGGAGCAATACTTCAGATCCATATAGTAAGAAAAACTACCAGGGTTGGTTCACAGAAACTGAAGCTTAATTTAAGCTGGCTCTCTTAACACTAAATTATTTTAAGTGAGTTTCAGTGTACTCACACTAAAAACAAAAACAAAACAGGGATGACCTCACAGATTGTGGTGAAGATGAATTTAAATTTGTTAGCATATAAAAGCAGGACAAGTGCCTGCTAAAGAACACCCAAGAAATAAGAGTTTCCAATTTTAATTTCCAAGAGATCAGAAGCTCCTTGAGAAGCCTCCAAGCAAAAAATGCTTTGTGTTTGCTATTTTTTTTTTTTTTTTTTTTAAGATGGAGTCTCAGTCTTGTTGCCCAGGCTGGAGTGCAATGGCACAATCTTGGCTCACTGCAACCTCCACCTCCTGGGCTTTAAGCGAGTCTCCTGCCTCAGCCTCCCGAGTAGCTAGCACTACAAGTATGAGCCACCATGCCCGGC
>NW_012105475.1:5076709-5085534 GCF_000951045.1 Mandrillus leucophaeus
ACTGCAACCACCATCTCCCAGATTCAGGTGATTCTCCTGTCTCAGCCTCCTGAGTAGCTGGGATTACAGGCACCCACCATCATGCCCCACTAATTTTTGTATTTTAGTAGCAATGGAGTTTCACCATGTTGGCCAGGCTGACTTGAACTCCTGACCTCAGGTGATCCGCCCACCTTGGCCTCCCAAAGTGCTAGGATTACAGGTGTGAGCCACCACGCCCTGCATATTTACTAAATTATTAGAAGCATGGGTATATGTATGTGCCAATGAATATAGCAATCATCAGAAAGAAGATAGGAAGACAGATAATTTGGTATTCTTTTTTATTAAAATCTCATCGACTTCAGTCATCCATCTGAATTCTGTTTCACATTTCTCATGCACCCTGTTATCACTGCCTTCCTTGGAAACTAATTAGAACAATTCTTACCTGGGGAAAAGCACTGGACATGTTTGCAGCCAAATTCAACTGAACTAAAGTTGAAGACATTTTTATATTATTAGAACAAAACAAAGGAAAGATGGGGGTTTTAATTTTTCTGTATTTTATTTATGTTTTTTTGAGACAGAGTCTTGCTCTGTCACCCAGGCTGGAGTACAGTGGTGTGACCTTGACTCACTGCAACCTTCGCCTCCCAGGTTCAAGCGATTCTCCTGCCTCAGCCTCCCGAGTAGCTGGAACTACAGGTGCCCACCACCACACCTGGCTAATTTTGTATTTTTAGTAGAGATGAGGTTTCACCATGTTAGCCAGGCTGGTCTCGAACTCCTGACCTCGTGATCCGCCTGCCTAGCCCTCCCAAAGTGCTGGGATTACAGGCGTGAGTCACCGTGGCCAGCCTACTTAATTTTTCTTAAGGGAAGATTATTTAATACAGAGTGTCCTCTTCTGTTTTTGTAAGTGAAAATTTCTGCTACTCAGTCAAAACCTGAGTCTACAGAAGGTGCTGGCAAGAGGACTGATGGACCAAAGTGATTTGATGACTATGCTTCTTCCGTCTCCTTTAGTGCTTTCTCCAGTATGGTTTCTTTCAGATCAATGAAACTTTTCTTTTTTTCTGTTTTTGAGAGGGAGTCTCGCTCTGTTGCCCAGGCTGGAGTGTAGTGGCATGATCTTGGCTCAATACAACCTCCGCCTCCCAGGTTCAAGCAATTCTCCTGCCTCAGCCTCCCAAGTAGCTGGGATTATAGGTGCCCACCACCACACCCAGCTAATTTTTGTATTTTTAGTAGAAATGGGGTTTTACCATGTTGGCCAGGCTGGTCTTGAACTCCTGACCTCAGGTGAGCCACCTGCCTCGGCCTCACAAACTGCTGGGATTACAGGCGTGAGCCACCACACCCAGCCTCAATGAAACTTTCCTTATTTTTTTGGACAATATTCACAATCAAAAATAGATTTGAGAAAACAGAATTGGGAAATCCGCTGGTTTAAGATTACATAGCTATAAAAGGGCAGACAATTCTGGGACTAATTTTTTTTAATTGAGATATAATTTACATACTGTAAATTAAACTATTAGGGCTCGCTTTCCAGCTCCACCCCTTCTAACTGTATGATTTTGTCTTAGTTATTAACTTATCTTTCCTTCATTTCCTTGTCTATAAAATGAAAGAACCATAAAAATTGTTCTGTTTCATAGTGTGCGGTGAGAATTGAGTTAACACGTAAAGAGTTCAGAATGGTGTCTGATGCGTGGTAAGTGTTCCAAGAACATAACCTACAAATATTATAAGATCAATTGGAGAGTTTGCTACTACTAAATTGAATGTAAATTGACTAAATTTTATAGAAAGAGAGACATTACAAATCAGGAAATACAGTGGGTTTTAACCTTTGTAACTGTAACCCACAATGAAAAAAATGTATTTTATGTCATAACTCAGTATATACACATAGAAAAGATAAGTTTTGCCAAATTATACTTAGTATATGCAGTATGCTGTGATATTTGTTTCATTTTTTAAAAGGTGCTGGTTGCCATATCCTAAATTGATTTTGCTATTCCGTAAGGAATTACAACCCACGGTTCAAAAAACATTGACCTGATACAATCCCTTCACTTTACAATGGAAAAACCTGAAGTCTTTGAGAAATTGGGAAATTTGCTTGCTTAAGATTACATAGCTACAAAAGGGCATAAAATTCTGGTACCAGAAATTTTTTTTATATTGTGATATAACTTACACACAGTAAAATTCACCATTTAAAGTGATTTTTAGTATACTCACAAAGCTGTACAAGCAACACCACTACATAATTCCAGAATATTTTCATCACCCCAAGAAGAAATCCTGTACCCACAAGCAGTGGAACAAGAACTTATATTTCACTTCTAGTCCAAATATTTTTTGCATTCTCATAGTCACATATATGGATATTCAAATTGATTAGGTAAGTAAAGTTTTATTTAATAAGTAATGTCTAAATAATCAAATTTATCAAATGCTTGCTAAGACTTTGCATAATTCTGTGCCATTAACCATCTCAAGCTTTGATATAAGTTTCTGTATTCTTTGGGGTTTTTTTGTTGTTTTTTCAAATACATGCCAGATTCTTGAGGATACATGGCAAACGCTTAGGAATGGGTTCTACATACTCCAAACAGACTCAGGAAATGCTTTGTTCTTTGGATGCACAGCATACCATCTCAAAGGAAATGAGACTGGTAATTTTCACAGAGAATATGGGAGACGTTAGAGAAAAGCTTAAAGAAGTTGTTTATTCTGGAGGCTTTTATTAAACAGAGGATTATTTTCTGTTTCAAAGTTTTCAAATAGAATCCACGACTGGACGATATGTCCTTAAAAGGTTTAAGGAGAACCTAAATACTTTCCTAAATAGGAGTTCATATACATTTTAAAAGTCACTCATTATAACATAAATCAAATTTTCCAGTCTGTGGTTTTCAAAACATCCATTCCTTGGTCTCCCACATTGCTTCTATTTTAAACTTGGAATTAATTTTACATAAAATAAGCATGAGTACCAATTTTCTATTTTATGCCAAAATTACTAGGTCTCCAGAAGAAAAATCTCTACATTAGTCGTGTTTAGATCATTTAAATAGCACCCTTTAAACTGTGAGAGTCATTGTATACATTTTGAATCTTCAGTGCATGGTTGTTGATTCTTTAGTAAATGTGATTTCAAGTATTCAGAAGAAGATGCACCCATGCAAATTAATGATCAGAACTCAGGGCTCAAATAATATGAAATTATTGTAGATTAGCCCACTATAAAGAAATGAAAATGATAATAATGGTAATAAAGCTAGAAGATAATTTTTTTTTTTTTGACATGGAGTTTCACTCTGTCACCCAGGCTAGAGTGAAGTGGTGCCATCTTGGTTCACTGCAACCTCTGGCCCCCAGGCTCAAGCAGTCCTCCTGCCTCAGCCTCCCAAGTAGCCAGGATTACAGGCGGGCACTACCATGCCCAGCTAATTTTTGTGTTTGTAGTGGAGACAGGGTTTCACCATGTTGGCTGGGCTGGTCTCAAACTCCTGACCTCAAGTGATTCACCCACCTTGGGCTCCCAAAGTGTTGGGATTACAGGCATGAGTTACTGCAAAATTTTTCTATTTTTACTAGAGATGGCCTTTCACCATGTTGCCCAGGCTGGTCTCGAATTCCTGGGCCCAAGACGTGACGTCCACCCGCCTTGGCCTCCGAAAGTGCTAGGATTACAGGCGTGAGCCACTGCACCCGGCCATGGCTAGTTATTTTAATCAAAACAAATTTAAAACCAAATTAGGTATAAACTGAAAAAACAGATTTTATTAGTCTCTAATGAAAACTTCCAAAAGAAACCTATGGGGATCCCCCCAACCCCCCCAAGACAGAATCTTGCTCTGTCGCCTAGGCTAGAGTGCAGTGGTGTGATCTCAGTTCACCACAATGTCCGCCTCCCAGGTTCAAACAATTCTCCTGCCTCAGCCTCCCGAGTAGCTGGGATTACAGGCATGCGCCACCATGCCTGGCTAATTTTTGTATTTTTAGTAGAGATGGGGTTTCATCGTGTTGGTCAGGCTGGTCTCGAACTTCTGACCTCAAGTGATCCACCTGACTCGGCCTCTCAAAGTGCTGGGATTACAGGCGTGAGCCAACACGCCAGGCCTGTTTTACTCTTTACATCATATAGTATCTGTAGTCAGAATTTAAAATTTGCTCAATGTGAAAAATAATGATATGCCAAAAATGCATAAAGATTTAGCCTTAGAAAGGAGATTAAAACAAGGTTTTCAAAAGCATGGATTTATTCTAAATACATTAAAAAAAAAAAAAACCTAGTTATAGTGTTACCTTGCAAAACATCTAATACAAATTTCCTTAACACTAACCTTTTATGTTTCATGATCTAATGTCCGTTAACTTTAAAGATAAGAACCTGATTTATAGTTTCTTTTCTAAACACTCAATGCAGATAAACAATCTACTTTAACTTCTTGCCTTCAAGCAATGTTATGTTCTACTTTTCATAACCCATTTGTAAAGATTTCCAGGAAGTAGCAATCTGGTAGCAATTTTACTGGTGTCTAAACTCAATGTCAGACACTGACATGACTATGTATCAGCTTAATACTTCAGAAAAGTATGGGCCAAACACTTGGTAACGACTACAGGAATTGCAAATATAGATCTCAGGAGGAAATTATAAGCTGATAGGGCAGAAATATGAAATGGTTTGCAACATATTCTAACTCCAGTTTTGCGGTGGCTGTTGCCTGAATTGTGTTGAGGATTCTGAGGATGGTGTTAATGCTCTGGGGGAGAGTATATGCTATGCGCAGTCTAAAAGCCATGACTGCCATGGGCAAGCAGGAGGAGAGGCTGACCTGCCAGCTTTGTTCTAGGTTTGGGGTCTTACAGTGGCAAAAGTCACAAGTCCCAAGTCTCAGTGTGGGGGTCCCACATTCTCTTATCTCCCGCCTCTGGCTGTGCCTGCTTCATCCTCTGTGAAAACTGGATCCCCCATTCCACTCCCACTGCCTCTCCGAGCACGTGGCAGGAGATGCCACCCTCACAGCTCCCGAGTTTACTGTTGGCTGCACAAGTAAGTAGCAAAGACTAAGTAATGGTTTTCATTTGGAAAGAACAAAAATGGTCTCTATTGAAGCATGAAGGGAATTTATTGGAGGATGGTGAGAATCAACAGGAAGACTGGAGGAGCCCACTCAGGCAGGAAGCAAGGAAGGCGAGACAAAGTCCAGATTCTGCCACGAGGATGGTATGCTCACGACCCAGGCACCACCAGCACTGGAGTCCTCTACCCCTGGACACTCTTAATTCCACCATGGCCACCATGAATAATCACTAACCGAGTCACTTTTATGTTACTCCTCAAAATTCAAACTTTCAGCCTGGAGCCTGGGATTAGCAGTACTTTGATCATAGGCCTACGTGCTACCTATTGAAGGAGTAATTCTCAGAGAAGAGGAACTTGAGTTAAACAGGTACCCTCAAGAGGTGTCCACTACTGGCTGTATTCTACTCGGCAGAGGGCATGTGAGAGAATGTAAGGTGCTCATCTGGCCTAGAAACTGCTGTCACCAGAGTGAGAAACCAAGCTGAGCCTATGATAGTCTGAAGCTGTGGGTAAAGCTACCTAGGAATAAGCAGAGTGGTACCAGAATCTAGAGCTGAAACCAGGGACTTTGGTAGATAAAACAGGCCTGGGTCAAGCTGCAGAACTAGAAAGAACTGAAGTCAGAAATAAAACAAGAGATGTCCCCAAAGTAGATTCCAATAGCAAAGACTATACTCCCAGAAACTAGTTCTGGAGTGGAGAAGGCATACTCGGCACAGGGTTAAATTCTAAGACTGTAAACCAGGTAGTGAAGAAGTTAAAAGCTAGAGAGAGCAACAAAAGGGAGCAAGAAGATGGAGGTAGACTTGCTGAAGTTCATGTAAGATTGCCATATTTGACATTTATTAATTGCAAGACACATTCGATTGACATCTATTCATTGCAAGATATGTCCTTCTATATCCATTTATTTATTTATTTATTTAGAGACGGAGTTTTGCTCGTTCACCCAGGCTGGAATGAAGTGGCGTGATCTCAGCTCACTGCAACCTCTGTCCCTGGGGTTCAAGCGATTCTCCTGCCTCAGCCTCCGGGGTAGTTGGGATTACAGACGCATGCCACCACACCTGGCTAATTTTTGTATTTTTTTTTTAGTAGAGACGGGGTTTCATCACGTTGGCCAGGCTGGTCTCGAACTCTTGACCTCAGGTGATCCACCTATCTCAGCGTCCCAAAGTGCTAGGATTACAGGTGTGAGCCACTGCGCCTGGCCCTCTATATACATTTATTTAGGTCACTTAGACAGTCCTTTCCCAGTTGAGGGGAAATAAAACTGTAATATAGAAACCTCAGTCCTCAAGGCCATGAAGACATCAGGAGCATTGAGAACTTGATGAGTTGGTGCATTTCTCCACTGAGCTTGTCACAATAGGCCTAACACTCAAGGAGAAACACTTTCCTTTTTCCTGATCTTCTAAATTTATCCTTAGAGGGGTCCTCATATTCTTCCTAACTGGACATAGGAGCAGTCTTGGCCAGGTGGAGGTAGCAAAGCTAAGGTGGTGCAGATAATGTCAGGCACTGAACGGATTTGAGGAGGGTGGTGAGGGGATGGTTGTTAGAAAAGAGGCAATACATGCACCTTGTGTAGGGCTGTAGGCTTTTTTACTGTTACCAGGAAAAAATCATCATCATAGCCTCAGTGGCGGAAGCAGCAGCAGCAGCAGATCACTGATAGCACATAGGACAGGTTTATCCTAAACAAAAACATTTCCTGGTAGAATCACAGGTTCCAAGGTGGTACTGAGTGGGCCCTAGTTCAACTTTCAACCTTTCAAACTTCCAGCCAAATAATTTTAAGCATTAATCAACTTAAATGAAAACATTTTACTTTTATAGGGACATAACATATCTCATAAAGTTTGTTTGTTTAAAGCTTTCCCCTAGCTTTTTCCTCCAGCAGACTTTTCCAGGGGTTTCAAGACTTAAGTTCCTTATCACTCCCTAACACACATGTACATACCACACCTCTATGCTGTGCAGGAGGGAAAAGTAGGGGCAAGCTTATTTGTCCATTTCAGGATGAACAGATTAAAAGCAATTTTTGTTACATCAAACTCAGTGAGACTTTCCAGATTTTCTCTTCCTCATTAAAATTTTTTTTAAAAAAATATTCCTGGAAACAAGTGAGCCACTAAATGTTAAGACTGAAAACTTTCCAGGTTATTTACAGACTGAAGTTTGACATTGATGAATATACTAAAAAATAAATCAGGGAATGTGGTAATTAAAAAATAAAAATAAAAGCAAGGGCGAAGAGAGGCAAACTCAGTAAGTCAATGTAATCTATAACTTGTAGGTGACATTCTGACATACTCTCCCAACTTTAAAACTCCATATAGAACATCTTCAAAGCCACCTTACCCCTTAAACTGGGGCAAACTACTATTTAATTTCATTTATTATTTTAAAAAACATATTTTACTAGATAGGAGGTCTCCCATGTTGCCCAGGCTAGTCTCCAACTCCTGGGCTCAAGCGATCCTGCTGTCTTGGACTCCCAGAATACTGGGATTACACGTGTGAGCCACCGTGCCCGGCGTATTTCAGAGCTGGTTTTTAGACTGAGTGTTTAAGAAGACAAAGACATCTCTATTTAGTGAAGAAACTCAACAGCTCAAGGAATTTTCTACTTTAATAAAAGCTGAATATAGACCTACATAAAATTTTACAACCCTGAGACAGTCAAAGACAAATGAAGTTTTAGTAGCTAAAGAAAATACAGCACCGTTCCACATTATGTGTATCTTTAATGCCTACGCCTACCTTTCGTTCATTTAGTGAGCCGAAGAAAAAAATGTTCAAACCCTTATGTGCATTTCCTTAAGTTCCTAGAACACCGAAATACTGACACGTATGATTGTACTATTTCGTATCTGTCGATGATTCTGAATTTCACTAAAAACCGCAAAGGAAACCAATAGTCACACAACTATTCTGATAACCCCACCAAAGAGGAAATAAAGAAAGGAAGTTACTCCGAAAGTCTGACAAGGCAGAAGTGACTGCAGCAGAGGGGCCTCAACGGTCAGTTCATGAGGACCTTGATTAACGCCCCTACCCCATCTTTACGCCCCCACCCCATCATTCCGGGTCCTCCCCCTTCTTCAGAGACCGGCTACGAGGCTCATAGGAAAGGTGCGCGGCTTCAGACCGACACGATTCCAGCTTGGCTCCTCCACTTTCGGGGTCGCTGTTTCCACAGCTTTCGAGCAGGATAACCATACTTGTTGCACTTCCCTCACTGGGCTGCCGCCAGCATCATATAGACATACGCTGTCCCAACATAAGCCAAAGCCACCATTACTGAGATAGTCGCCAAACATAACTCAGCTTCGGTTCCCCTCCCGGCAAGGCTGGTTCGACCTACAGTTAACAGGAAGCTCCTGGGGGCAGGGACAGGATCCCTGCCTCGGAAGGAGGCCAGACGTGAACGTTGTTTGGACGGCATCTGGATGGTGACGAGGGTGTGAGTAACGCCCCCGGCTCACGCGGTTGGGCTGAGATTTTACTACCAACGACAAAGGGTGCGGAAGCATAGTGCTGAGAAGCAGCCAGCCAAAAACACTCAACCCCGTCCTCCCCCGCAAAAACAAGTCCCAAAGCCCTGGGCACTACGGAGAGCCGGGCCAAGGAAAAGAGAAAGGCAGAGGGGCGGAATCGGGGCGCCCCATTCAATCCCCGCGGCAGCCGAGCGTCGGTGGGTTCGCGGCTGGGAAGGGGCGCCGCGGGCCTG
>NW_012105475.1:5086184-5157599 GCF_000951045.1 Mandrillus leucophaeus
CCCCGCGGGCCAGAGTCGGGAAGTTGGGAAGAAACTTCTCCCCTCCCCCGGCTCGCCCGGCGGGCTCGTCTCGTTCCCCGCGCTACCTGCTCGCCCCTGACTCGGTCTCTGCCCCGTTCAGTCCTGCCGGGTCCCGCCCAAATCCGACCTGAGGTCCCAGGGGCGTGGGGACACGCTCCACCGCTTGTCTTTGGGGTCGTGTGGACAGCCCGGCGGCGTGGAGGCGAGGTTTATTTTTGCCCACACGGTCGAAGTGGGGGCGAGGGAAGCGGTCCCTTTTCGGTCCTAAAGGCTGGGGGTCTGTGTGTCGGCCGACGCCGGTAGCAGCTGTGCGGGGAGAGGAGAGGGTGTGTGGGGCGAGTGGGTGAGCCTCTTGGGCTTTACTTGGTTTGATTGAAAACCGCAACATGTTTAAAGTTTTCCTTTGTTTTGGATTGGGGGTTGGGAAATTTACCATTCAGCGTCCACTTTTTCATGCCACTCCGCCTCCCGTTGCGTTCGGTTCCCTGTCCACATGTGTTAAAGAAAATTTTGTCTTAAAGTGTGTTTTTCTTCTTGATAATTGCTTCCAGCTTTCACTTTATTGGGCATGGAGCAGAGTTTTAAGAAGCTCTTTGAAAATCAAGTCTGGTGTAGGGACTTTAGTTTTTGTTTTGTAGTGAGTAGGACTTAACAGTTCGGATTTGGTTGAATTATTTTCTGCATAATTAATTGATATAGGCGTGGAATAACATACGGTCTAATTTGTACATTATTAAAGGAAATAATGAAAGTCTGGTGGAAGCACAATTTTATGTCCATACCATTTATTATGTATATACGTTCCACGGATGTGTGTTTTCACATAGTTGATTTCACGTATATATAATATGATTATAGTATCTTCATGTATTATAATTGTAAGATTAGTACCAAAGATGTCTTGATAATTTTAAATGTGTTTAAACCATCCTGTTAAATTTCTACAGTTAAATAACTCACTAAGGAAAATATTAAATGTATACACATGACTACATTTAAGGAAAAGTGCATGGTAAATCTAATATCTTAACTGTCACAGTGCTTGGCACACGGTGGACAGGAAGCATTTTGGTCAGATAATAAAGGAGTATCTTGTATTAACCAAGGATCTTGTATGCATCACTTACGATTTTCATATATTGTACAGTAAGGAAGTTTTACTTTAGCAAATAATATATATGGTTTTGTTGTTTTTGTTTGCTTATAAATGTGAGACCTCTGCCACAATTGACATGTAAGAAAAGGAAGTTAAATTGTATTTTAATTTTTGGACATTAGCTAAAAGTCGGTGGAGATTTTAAATGCTGGTTGACGTTTCAGTGGGTCCTACATTTGAAATAGACAATTGCCTTTGATCTGAAAACAAAACAGTTTATATCCATGTTTCCAGAATAAAAGATAAAAGGGCTCTTAAAATATATACTCTGTTGTAACCACCGTAATGTTATAATAGCTTTAATTTCACAGTTAGGTTTTGCTGACTTCATAAACCACAAAATTGATTCCTTTCTGTTCATCTGAAAGTGAAATTACAGCTTTGACCTGTCTTCCTGGGTTAGGTGGAATTTGTCTTATGGTCGAAGTATATAATATTAATACATGGGCTGTTTTTGTGTGTGTGTTTTAGTTCAGGAAATTCACAAGCTGAAAAATTGTTTATGCAAGTAGAATTCCTTCATGGTATGTATTGATAAAAGTATAAATGTGCTAAAAGACTAGAAGTAAACCTGTATAAGTGAAGTACTACCAACCGATGGTGTAAGACTTATTCAAAGTTGAAATTTGCATCATGTTAGACAGTAAATAATTTATTACTATGGGTAGTTTTTCTTTACAACATCAGTGTAGGCATCAGTTATTAATTCTATTAGCATTATAGTAAGAAAGAAGACTAACGCCAAAAAAATTTAAGTGATGCTAAACTCTGGTGTCGCCCAAACTTGGGTAATTAAAAAAGAAAAAACCTGCAAGGAAATTTCTGTGAAAGCAAAAATAGAAGCATAGAATACCTGTGGTTCTATGAAAGGAAATATATGAGAAGAGGGAGGAGATTGTGATAGGGACCTGACTTCTGAAGTGGTGACAAAGTTCTTTTAACCTGATAGGAGTTACCAACGGTATTGGTTTTAGTGTAATTCATTAAGCCCTACGTTTGTGTGCAGAATCTGTTTCTATGTTTTATTTTACATGAATTTTTTTTTTAAGGAATCCAATGTGTAATGTACTATATGAGGTGCTTGGTTTAAGAACATAATTTGGTGACTGACTTTAGAACACTACCTAGGCTATCCTTTGCAATAGGAATAGATTTGTTAAATCATAATTGTTGTATACCAGCTGGTATGTGTAACGACTTTGAACACGTCAGGCTGGGCATGGTGGCTCACACCTGTAATCCCAGCACTTTGGGAGGCGGAGGCAAGGGGATCACTTGAGACCAGGAGTTTGAGACCAGCCTGGCCAACATGGTGAAACCCCATAAAAGTACAAAAATTATCTGGGTGTGGTGGTGCACCCCTGTAATCCCAGCTACCTGGGAGGCTGAGGCACAAGAATCGCTTGAAACCCGGAGACAGCGATTGCAGTGAGCTGAGATAGTGCTACTGCATTGCAACCTGGGCAACAGAGTGAGATTGTCTCAAAAAAAAAAAAAAAAGTCAAATACTCCCAAATGTACAATAATTAGAGAATTGTTGGGAAAAAAATTCTAAATAAAGTTCTACTTGGTCTTCTTTCGTAAGTTAGTTGTTTTAATATTTTGAGAGAAGACACAGGTTTTACAAAATTAAAATCCGCTTCAGGTTGTGTATTGTAAATAACCAATAGAAGATAATCAAAATGTTTATTGAACGAATGGATACTGTTCTGTCATCAAATACTCTGTTTTTCTGAAAATTACATAACATGACAAAACTCAATTATGACATCAAGATCCTAAGTTTTGACTTTTATCTATTTTCAGTTTTCTAGAACAGTAATTCTTTAGATCAGTAATTTCAGCCTTAGTTTTTATATTCTTAAGAATGCCATGAAATCTCAGCATAAAATAAGCTTTTGTTTAAAGTTTATGAAGATTTGCAGCACCTGAAGGATGAATATGTTTTGGTTCTAAATTACAATATGATGTTGGAGTTTCAGAAATGCAGAGAATCATTGGGTCATGCTATTTTATTTGCTTTATGTAATGGCTTGCTATTTTAGTTGTTCACATTGTGGCTTTGCATTGTTGTAGAGTTGAAGAAGAGATCACATCTGTGCCAGATTCTTATATCACAGGAACTTTTGGTCATGTTGTAAAGGTGATGTTTGTGGTGCAGGCTTTGTTGTGTGAATATTTACAGGAAGTTTTAGTAAGATCTTCCATTGTTTAGAACCCTACATGGCTTAGGTCACCTTCAGTTCACATTTAAACAGGTTTATAATATAAATGTAAGTGCTATAGCGAGGTACAACTACTTTTCTTTAAAGGAAATCATCTGTTTCTATTAAAGTGTGTTGTCTTCTTGGTAGTTCGTGTATGGCTATGGCAGGGTATGTATTATCTCTTTTCTTCCTCTCAGCTGCTCCAGTGCCACAATTAGGCTGAGTATTGCTCAGCTGCAGCTGCTGGGTGATTACTAACCATCCAACTCCTGTCTAAACTCAGAGGCAGATTTAGCAAAAGGGGCTATAGTAACAGTAGAGGGTGAAAGAGAAGAGCCAGTGCTGCCGCCAATATCATTTTCACATGTCTGTATGCCAAGGAATCGTTGGCTACGGCAGCACTACTGTTGTCTTGGAACTAGCAGACTTGATGGCAATATATCCTGGTCTGGATTTGGGCTTACCTTTAAGATCTGAAAGCCCACTCCAGGAAAGACAGAGAATCCTGTAATTTTAGAGTATAGAATAATGTACTGTTGAGGTACTAATGGACTGAGTTACAAGCCTCTGTGCCTCAACTCCTTCCCCCGCCTGCCAAATCTAGGGTAGCAGTGCCCTTCAGTTTCTCTTGTTCAAATGTACAGTAAGCTGTGAGACTGCAGGTTCCTTGTAGCATTATACTTCCTTTTGCTTTAAGCTGTGATTCTTAGAATTGCTCCTTTTACTGTTGTTTAGGGGAAGGGAGTAGAACTGCTGGCATGTAGGTTCTTTGGACTCTACTTTCTCCTAGGAAGTGGAAGGCCTTCAAGAGGAATTAGCTATACATTGCATATCCCCTGTGGCTGCCTGAATATTGCTAGTAGGAACTCTGCGTTCTTTTCCTTTTGTTCTTTCTTTATCCCTAGTGTTTGAGAAGATGGACATCAACAGTTGCAAATACATTATCAGCTATATATGGCAATCCCCAGACTGGAAGATGCCATAGGCAAATTTTGCTGCTTCTAAAATGTTGCTCAGCTTATAAATATGCCAAGCAAATAGCAACAGTTGCATCTTTTCTGTTTTTTTGTTTTGCTTTGTTTTTGAGACAGGATCTCGCTCTGTTGCCCAGAGTGGAGTGCAGTGGTGCAGTCACAGCTCACTGCAGCCTTGACCTCCGGGGCCCAAGGGATCCTCCCACTTTAGCCTCCTGAGTAGCAGGGACTACAGGTGTGCACCACCATGCCTGGCTATTTTTTTTTTTTTTTTTTTGACGGAGTCTGACTCTGTTGCCCAGGCTGGAGTGCAATGGCATGATCTTGGCTCACTGCAACCTCTGCCTCCCAGGTTGAAGTGATTCTCTTGCCTCATCCTCCCGAGTAGCTGGGATTACAGGCATGCACCACCACGCCCAGCTAATTTTTGTATTTTTAGTAGAGACGGGGTTTCACCGTGTTGGCCAGACTGGAGCATGCCTGACTAATTTTTGAACTTTTTGGAGAGATAGGGTCTCACCATGTTGTCCAGGCTGGTCTCAAACTCCTGGGTTCCAGCGATCCACCTGCCTGGGCCTCCCAAAATGCTGGGATTATAGGCCACCACACCCAGCCACAGCAGCGTCTTGTCCTTGCTTTTACCACTACTGTCTACTGAAAATCTGGAGACAATTCCTTTGACTTATCTTGTCTTTGGTAATTTGGGTTTGGCTAATTTGGGATGGAGATTAGAGAGGATTGAGAAAAGTAGTGCTCAAACTTGTATAACCAGAGGAAGGATGAGGTACAGGAAGACCATACATTTGAACATTAAGTACACATCATTATGGCATATACTTAGCAAGACATTGGTGTTATGACCTCTTTGTGCTCCCACAAAACACTTATGCCAAAACACACCTCTCCTTGCATTGTAGTTATTTCTTTCCATGCTTGTCTGTTATTCTTGACCTAGTATTCACTGTGTCAAGGAGCTGTTTTATAGCATCTTTGAGAACAGCCCTTACCACAATAAATACTAAATAAATTCTAAATTGCATGTAGGGATGTGGTTGTAGGCAGATTTATATGAATTTACTAGTAGAGACAAATGTTTTGAGTACAGCTCTACTAAAATGTTATAAAACTAGCTTAATGCTTTTTCATAGCTCTAAGTTAATTCTTTAGATTTTTGCTCTCAAGGTTTTATTCTAGAAGGTGATTTTACAAAATAGCTTAAGCAATCCTTCAATCATTAATTTAAAGGTCATTTTGATATTTCTAATATGAACTGAAAATTTGTTGTAGTTGAAGTTAAACTAGTCTCTACTAAGATTTATTTTAAATAAATACGTTGTACTATTTTAGCGAATAGAAGTCCAAGTTATGCTAAAGACAAATCCTAGATTTAAAAAAAAATGCGTTTAGTATCTCATCACAGTAGTGACAATCAGTATCGCAATTATGACTTGTTCATATATACCTAGGACAAAAAGAAAAAAGTCCTGATTGTCTTGCGGTAATGTGTGTGAAGGAATGCATAATTCATAGGTATACTTTTGCTCGGTTATTGGGGGTGAGGACGGAACAGGAAGTGCTGGGAGGAAAAGGACTGACCACTGAAACTTCAAGATTGTTTGGTTTTCAGCCTCTGTTCCCAACAAAATGTGGATTCTAGGTTTTCTTCAACTGACATAAGAGGAGTTTCACTTCTCTAATTTTTTAATGTAACTTTTCAGTTTCTTAGCATTAAGTAGAAATTGGGGTGAGGTGGAGAAAGTTGGTGGTGGTTGTGTATAAGTTTAATACTTCAAATTGTTTCCTGGCAAATGTGTTGACTTCTAACTTTTATTCTGATGTGATTAATATTTTACAGATAAGGATACTTTAAAAATAATAGCAGTCAGACATTTGGAAGGAGTAGAGAAGGCAATATGGTGTTACAAGGAAAGGACTGGAAGGTAGAGCACTCTCTAGATTTTAGTTTCATTTCTGATGGTGAAGAGCTGTTTAGCCTTGGTCAGTTCAGTAAACTCCCTAGGCCTTAGTTTAGCAATTTGAAACAAAAGGTAGTTGGGCCTGATGGTTTCTAATAGTTTCTCCGCTTTATAGAAATGTGTTTTCTGCCACAGTTGAAGTTGTTACAATATAGTCATGCTCTGCCTAGGGAAGTTTCAGTCCATGATGGTGATCCTCTAAGATTATAGTAGAGCTGCCTTATACAGGTGTACCATTTTTCTTTATACTGTGTAATTACTGATCTGTTCTACATTTAGTTATGTTTAAATACACAAATACTTACTGTGTTACAGTTGCTTACAGTATTCTGTACTGTTGCCTGCTGTACAGGTTTGTAGCCTGAGAGAAATAGGCCATGCTATATGGCCCAAGGTTGTAGTCAGCTATACCACGTAGGTTTGTGTAAGTACACTCTAGAGTGTTCACATAATGTCAGAATTGCCTAATGAGGCATTTCTCAGAATATATGTTAAGTGATGCATGACCGTATTGATAAAATTTTAAGGAAATGTTTGAATCTCAATTTTGGAATCAAATTAGCTATAAGGAAAGATTATAAAAAACTGACCCATGGACTTGGCACGGAACTTTCTCAAGCAAATTGCAGTTATACTAATTAAGCAAACGTTTATTAAACCTGTGGTGTGACAAATATTATGCTAGGTTTTTGTTTTCTGGTTTTGTTTTTTTTTTTTTGAGTTGGAGTCTCGCTCTGTCTCCCAGGCTGGAGTGCAGTGGCTCAATCTCGGCTCACTACAACCTCAGCCTCCTGGGTTCAAGTGATTCTCCTGCCTCAGCCTCCCAAGTAGCTGGGATTACAGGTGTGTGCCACCACGCCCGGCTAATTTTTGTGTTTTTAGTAGAGAATGGGGTTTCTTCATGTTGGTCAGGCTGGTCTCCAACTTCCTATCTCAGGTGATCCACCTGTCTTGGCCTCGCAAAGTGCCAGGCTTACAGGTATGAGCCACCTCAGCCGGCCTTTTTTTGTTTTTGTTTTTGTTTTTTTTTGAGACGCAGTCTCGGCTCACTGCAACCTCTGCCTCCTGGGTTCAAGCAGTTCTCCCTGCCTCATCCTCCTGAGTAGCTGGGATTACAGGTGTGTGCCACCATACTCAGCTAATTTTCTTATTTTTAGTAGGGATGGGGTTTCACCATGTTGGCCTGGTTGGTCTTGAACTACTGACCTCAGGTGATCTACCTGCCTTGGCCTCCCAACGTGTTGGGATTGTAGACATGAGCCACTGCGCCCAGCCCAGATTTTTTTGTAATAAAATTAGAAAAATGACTTAATTATTCTGTTGAAGTGGATAGTTATGATGTCAATTAACAAGTAATCGTGGCTGTTTGAATAAAAACTTTGCAACATTATATCAGAAAAATAGCCACTATTATCAAAATTTACACTTAATTTTTTTAATTGACAAAGGTATGGACAACTTGTTCTTGATATTTGTTTTTATACACATACAGTTAATATTTAGAACAAGACACGCATGGCATTGGAAAATGTTTAACTTTTTAAGTTTTGTGAAGTAGATTTTCTAAAACAAAGAAACTAAAATTACAGTGTTTCGAAAGTTTGTAAGTTGATGTTTGAAAAGTAGAATCTGTAGGCCGGGCACAGTGGCTCACACCTGTAATCCCAGCACTTTGGGAGGCTGAGGCGGGCGGATCACAAGGTCAGGAGATTGAGGCCATCCTGGCTAACATGGTGAAACCCCATCTCTACTAAAAAATACAAAAAATTAGCCGGGCGTGGTGGCGGGCGCCTGTAGTCCCAGCTACTTGGGAGGTTGAGGCAGGAGAATGGCGCGAATCCGGGAGGCGGAGCTTGCAGTGAGCCGAGGTTGTGCCACTGCACTCCAGCCTGGGCAAAAAAAAAAAAAAAAAAAAAATTAGAGTCTGTTTTTCCAGGAAGTCTTTTCTGTAATATAAGCCTTTTGGCCTGATTTCTAGGCAGCCCGTTGGAGTCTTATAAAAGCCTCACAAATAGGTAAAATGTTTTGGTGGTAAAATATTTTCTGACTGATTCTCAGTTTTTGCCTTGTTTTTGTTAACTGCTGAGCTCTTTGATCAAATAAAATATTTGGCCTACAAATGCTCTGATTGTGAGGGTGGTGAACCCTGTAGCCTTGCCAATCACCCTCCTTTCCCACCTTACCAGCTCCTCACTATTTAAAAATCACTGTTTCGAGTTCCCTGTTAGGATACTCAGATTCTCCCTATAAGGCATTGCTGTTAAGCTTAATTTAAGTACAGAAACTTCCCTAGATTTCCCCACCTGCTTGATAGGCGCTGTGTGAAACCTGCCTCATACTCTAACTCTATAGGACAGTATGAGTTACAGAAAAGCTTCAAAAGATTGGGAGTAATAAACAAAAATAGCAGAAAAGGGTTTGAGAAAATGAGGAGTGTTGTAATATGGAGTTTGTAACTTTATCTTCTCTGTCCTTTTTCATTTCCCACCCATTCACTCCTCTTTGGCATTGGGTAGGGAAAGAAGAAAGCCTTTCCTGTAATAGGTACTATGCCACACTTTTGTATGCATTATCACATTTGACTTGAATCTTTGAAATGTGTTTCCAAAATACACAGAAAAATTAGGAATGAGATGGGTATTTATTTTTTATTTTTGAGACAGAGTCTCACTCTGTCACCCAGGCTGGAGTGCAGTGGCAAAACCTTGGTTCACTGCAGCTTCTGCCTCCCAGGCTCAAGTGATCCTCCCACCTTAGTCTCTGAGTAGCTGCTAGGACCACAGTTGTGAGCCCCCATGCCCTGCTAATTTTTTGTTTTTAATTTTTAAAATTTAAAATGTCTCACCATGTTGCTCAGACTCGTCTTAAACCCCCTAGGCTCAAGGGATCCCCCCGCCTCAGCCTCCTAAGGTGCTGGGATTACAGGTGTGAGCCACCATGCCCGGCCTGTTTTTTTTTATTTTTTTTTTAGAATAGAGACAGGGTTTCGCCATGTTGCCCAGGCTGTCTTGAACTCCTAGGCTCAAGCAGTCCGCTTGCCTCAGCCTCCTGAAGTGCTAGGATTACCAGTGTGAGCTACTGTGCTGGATCCCTTGAGGTAGGGATTTATTACAGATGAAGAAACTGAGGATCAGAAAGTATATATAATTTGCTAAGGTCACACAACTAGCAGAACTGGGATTTAAATCTAGGGCTGACTACAAGCCTGTTGTGTATGCCGTAACTTTTTTAGGAATGAGGAGCAATGATGGAAAGGGAGATTTCTTGTCTTTTTTCTTCTTCATTAAATAGTGCATTTGAATTGGTGGCAAAGAATGTTCAATTAATACTTTTTTTTTTTTTTTTTTTGAGATGGAGTTTCACTCTTGTTGCTCAGGCTAGAGTGCAATGGCGCGATCTCTGCTCACTGCAACCTCTGCCTCCCGGGTTCAAGCGATTCTTCTGCCTCAGCCTCCTGAGTAGCTGGGTTTACAGGCATACACCACCATGCCCAGCTTATTGTTTGTATTTTTAGTAGAGATGGGATTTCTCCATGTTGGTCAGGCTGGTCTCGAACTCCTGACCTCAGGTGATCCGCCTCGGCCTCCCAGAGTGCTGGGATTACAGGCATGAGCCACCGCGCCCAGCAATACTTTTTGATTATTTTATTTTCTTTCTTTTTTTTATTTTTTGTTTTATTTTTCTTTCTTTCTGTTTGGCCAGGCTGGAGTGCAGTGGCGTGATCATAGCTCATTACAGCCTCGATCTCCTTGGCTCAAGTAATCTTCCTGGGCAGCTGAGACTACAGGCTTGAGCTACTACACCCAGCCTATGCTTTTCTTTTTAATGGAAGTAACTTTGTGGTGCATGTTTTATAATAGACATCAGATGTTAATTAAGGTCAGATATTAAATATATTCATTAACTGAAAAATATGTGTTATTACACTAACAACTGTAGCAAATGCCATCTTTTTGTAAGTTGGGGTTAGTAATGGAAAATGATGTACTAAGTCCAAGACATTCTTCATCTTTTTATAAAATAAGGTATTTATTCAGCCAGATTAGCAGAACATGTTTTCCCAATAAAGTTTCTTTTTTTCCTAAACTTAACTCATCAAAAGAATAAAGAAGCATGCAAAAGATGAGTTATTACACTAAACTGTAGCAAATGTTGCCCTTTTATAGGTTTGGGTTTGTGAAGTCTATATATTCTCTCTCTGTATATACACATACACACTCTCTATACATACATATACACATATATATGGAGTGTGTACTCAAATCTGTCTTCTGCCTCAGAAGCTGGATCAAATTGCTACTGTACAATATTGCCTTTATTTCTAATTATATCATTTATTTCTAGGTGAGTTAGTAGAGATAGATGGAAGGTCTTTATTGCCTGATGATTTAGTCAACATGTCAGACGTGTTGCGGAAAGACAGCCATTTTCTAATTTGCCCTGTCACTATAATAGCAGTTTCCTACGTCTTGGTACAGACTCATCAGTCATTCAAGGCTATACTTCTAGAGGAGCAAGGGTTCTTCCATACTGGCTTGTTCCTCATTCTTATAGTCTTCTATACTAGTTGGTTCCTGTACATCATGTTTTTGAGACAGAGGGTCACTCTGTCTCCCAGGCTGGAGTCCAGTGGCACAATCACCGCTTACTGCAGCCTCTTCTTCCTGGGCTCAAGCAATGCAGTCACCTCAGCCTCCCCAGTAGCTGCGACACAGGTGTGCACCACTATGCCTGGCTAATTTTATTTAATTTTTATTTTTATATTTTTTTGAGACTGAATCTTGTTCTGTCGCCAGGCTGGAATGCTGTGGCATGATCTCAGCTCACTGCAACCTCCAACTCCCCAGGTCAAGCGATTCTCCTGCCTCAGCCTCCTGAGTAGCTGGGATTACAGGCACACGCCACCATGCCCAGCTAATCTTTGTATTTTTAGTTGAGACGGAGTTTCACCATGTTGGCCAGGATGGTCTCAATCTCCTGACCTCGTGATCCACCCACCTCAGCCTCCCAAAGTGCTGGGATTACAGTCGTGAACCACCACACCCGGCCTTTGTTTTCATTTTTCCAGAGACGGTGCATTCCTCTGTTGCCCAGGCTGGTCTCAAACTCCTGAGTTTGATCCTCCCCGACCTTGGCCTTCCAGAGTGCTGAGATTATAGGCATGAGCCACCACCTCCAGCCTTGTAACTATTATTGTTATATGAACATCACTGTCTGGAAGAAGAGTCTCATCTAAAGCTACCAGTGGAAATTTTATTTGCCACTCTCTTGCCACTGTGTCAAGTTCTTACGTTAATAGTAATTTCCTTTACCATCTTAGTAGCCTTTTCTTCTTTGATTTCCTTTTATTTCTCCAATTGTATCTAAGAATGTACCCTTTGTCCTCCCTAATAAGCTGAAACATTGTTTTCTAGCGGGAATACTAGCTTAATTTTTGTAGCATTATTATCCAGCAAAGAATATCTACAGTACAACTCCTTCACATGTTAACTCAACAGTTTATTATTGCCCATGTTTATTAAGTCTTTACGTAAAGGTTGGCAGATAGGCTTGGAACTGCCAACTCCAAGTGACTGGAATGGCTGCCACTGGAATGTAAGCTCTATGAGGGTAGGGATCTCAGTTTTGGTTACTAAAATTGGTCCAAGCACATAGAACAATGACACATAGACATTTATTAAGTATTTTTGATTATAGGAACATGCAGCAGTCAGCTGGCATTGTCTGCCTATCATGGGCCTGAGAGAAAGAAGTAACAAGTAGTTCTTCACTAAAAGCTCAGGCAGTAACCACAAATGTTTTTGACTCAAGACTCTTTGAAGTGGTAGACTTGTGCTAAACTAGTATCATTAATGCTCAGGATGAATTTCAAATAAGCATTCTACTTGAGTCTGATGGAGAAACTAAGGTTTGATTCAGTTTAATAGCTTGTAAATGTTAAAGAGCACTATTTAACCTAAGCATATTCACCCACTTACAATATAGGAGTTCTGTTTCTTTATATCATATTCTGTAAATATCCAATAACCATACTTCTTTTTTTTGTTGTTTTTTGTTTTTGTTTGTTTGTTTTGAGACAGTCTCGTTCTGTAGCCCAGGCTGGAGTGCAGTGGCACGATCTCTGCTCATTGCAACCTCTGCCTCCTGGGTTCAAGTGATCCTCCCACCTCAGCCTCCCAACTAGCTGGGATTACAGGTGTATGCCACCATGTCCAGCTAATTTTTGTATTTGTATCTGTATTTTTTATTTTTAAATTAATTTTTTTTTGAAATGGGGTCTCACTCTATTGCCCAGGCTGGAGTGCAGTGGCACGATCTCAGCTCACTGTTACCTCCACCTCCCAGGTTCAAGCGATTCTCCTGCCTCAGCCTCCTGAGTCCCTCAGATTACAGGTGTGCACCACCTTGCCTGGCTACTTTTTGTATTTTTAGTAGAGATGGGTTTCACCATGTTGGTCAGGCTAGTCTCAAACTCCTGACCTCAAGTGATCCACCCAGCTCAGCCTCCCAGAGTGCTGGGATTACAGGCGTGAGCCACCGTGCCCAGCGTCGCAATTATACTTCCTAAAAACTCTGGCACACATCAGTTCCTCTTACTTTACATTGATATAAGCAAGTCATATGGATTTATCTGAGTGTAAGGAGAGCTGGAAAAAATAGTTCCTAGCAGGTCAGCCACCTCCCAGTGAGGACTGCATACCGTAGAAGGGGAGAATGAATTTTGGGAGAACAGGTAGTTATCTCTGTCACAGAAGGGGATGAAAAGTACAGTAGTTACACAAGTTAGACATCTGTGTGGAAAATACTATTTGGTTGTACAAATGTGGTTAGAATATTTGGAAGGTATGGGCATCGATGGTATCTTAATTCAGGTTACAGTATTGGTATAAAGCAAACTGGTTAGTCCAACAGCTTCTGGAAATGTGTTTCTTAAAGCAGAGCATCTGACTAATTTAATTTTATATTTGAGGTGGTAAGCTGTTAAGATATTTGCTATTTTGAACTTAATTAGGATCAATAGAAAAAAAAAGCTAGTGATATGTAAATTCTAGAAAGAACCTTTGCAGATAGAAGCTGTGTCATCTTGGGTTTATATTAAAAGTAGCAGGAAAGAGAGTTCTGGATTTTAAGATGTGTGCACTAGACTTTAGGAAACATTGGAAAACCAGTAAGAGTGAGGCTTAAAATTCTAACAGTGTACCCCCTGAAGGAGTGAAAAGTCTTAAAATGCCCCAGACTTCTTATATGAAAGGTTAGGAAGCACACTGGTGGAGGGAGGGTGTCAGAGTAGAACAAGTATTATATGTCCATTTACACAGCACTTCTAGTGATTGAGAAAAGATACTAATTAGCCATATCAAAGAATTCCATGGGGGTAGCAGGTAGAAATTAGGGTGGAGCTAAAGTGGCTCCCCTGCGCATCTTCTCACCATCTCCCCTTTTCCCCTACCTCACCCCATCATCACTCCAACTGGGTCTTAGTTTTTGTTTTATTTCGTTTTTGTTTAAATGCATAGACTGTAAGTCAGAAGGAGAAACTCATGACAAATGTCAAGTAGAAGAGAGGGTTGTGAACCTCTTAGGATGTTGTCAGATAATGAATAGGATTTTTACAATGACTGATGTTTCAAAAAAGGGAAAACAATGTTGATGATTCTTAGAGATAAATTTATAGCAAGAGTAAGAAGTCATGAATCTACAGTTCAGGAAACTTGAAATAATAGGTGACACAGAACACATCGTGTATCTCCTTTTTATCTTCTCATTTCTGTAACAAGAAGTTGCTCTTTAAATTAGAAAAACTAGAACAAACAAAAAGAAAATAGACAATACACTTACCTGGCAGGATAGATACCATGATCATGAAGGTGGTTCCCAGAGTGAGGCTCATCCATTGCACTCTGGTTGTGCTGACCCCTGTGATTTCCTCAAATGCAGAATTTGTAGTAGTGAGGGACTGTGTTCGTGCTTTTCCCCTGTCATTTTTTTGTCATAAGAGATCATAGTGTGAAGTTTATAATATTAAAAACAAATTAATAAGAAAATAGATGCATGTAGCTTTACATGATTTCATGTCTCTAGGTCTAGAAGAATTCCAAGGTTCTGAAAGATATTTCTGATACTTCCTGGGCCCTACCGGTAAGAGAGAAATCATGGAGACAGGTAGATATCTTAGAAAAATGATTAGATGTTGCCTTAAAGGTGAATGTTAATAAATGCAGACACTGAAAGTTGCCTTTGATTCCTGACAGTTTTTAAAAAGTTTGTTAAACAGATGTTTGTTATCATTTTGAAGCAATTTGAAGATTATAAAGAAGTAATTTTTAACAGTTGTTGAGAAGTGCTTTATTGAACTGCCTTGCCTCTGGAGTTTGAGTAAATGCTGCATATAGGTCATTGTCGGTGGTACTTTCTTGTGTTGGTGACCTCATAAGCTTAGTTTCCTTCTAACAGTAAGGTTCAGTGATTGCTTTTCTACCTCTGTTTTGTTTTTGTTTTTCCTCTTTCCATAATGAAGTGTTCTCAATGGCATGATAGGTGTTACTTTTACTTTTGGTGATAAACAGAGCCACGGATGTTAGCAGGTTTAAAGCTCTTTCTGTATTTTCTCAGTTTTTTTTTAGGGCGATTGATAGAACATCATTTTATTTTTGTTAGTTATATATATGAATAAAGATATCTTAAAATTATTTTAATTTGCTTTTTCGATTGAAGGCTACTATGCATCTCTCGTTGTGGTGAACTGCTTGCTCATAACCTTTGCCAGTTTTACTTTTGGCTTGTCTTTTTCTTATAAATTTTTAGGGACTCTTCAATATATTATAGATATTCTTTGTCTTTATGTTGCAAAGACTTTTCCATGTCTGTGCATAATGTTCCTTCTATACCTTTTGGATTTTGTGTTTCAAGAATATTTTCTCCACTTGAAGATGATGTTAAAAATTCTCCCTGCAGGTTTTTGTTTTGTTTTGTCTTGCAAGTCATTTAGCTCTTTACTCTGGATTTTATGTGTGTTGTGAGGTAATTTTTTCTTTCCTCAGATGATATACCTCACTACTGCTAGTTATTAAATCCGTCTTCACACTGGTTCAGAATGCCACCTTTTAGCATTTACAAATTCTTTTTACACTTGGGCCTGTTTCTGGGCTCTTTTTGAGGGATTTAATTGTTTGTTTATTTTTTGAAACGGAGTCTTGCTGTCACCCAGGCTGGAGTGCAGTGGTACCTTCTCTGCTCACTGCAACCTCCACCTCCCGATTCAAGTGCTTCTCCTGCCTCAGCCTCCTGAGTAGCTGAGACTACAGACGCCTGACACCACACCCGGCTAGTTTTTGTGTTTTTAGTAGAGACGGGTTTCACTTTGTTGGCCAGGCTGGTCTTGAGCTCCTGACCTTGTGATCTGCCCACCTTGGTCTCCCAAAGTGCTGGGATTACCAGCGTGAGCCTCTGCACCCGGCCTAATTGTTTATTTCTATGCCAATACCACATATCTTGATGCTGCTGATTATAACCATGATAACAGCAGCTAATGTGTATTGATAATTGACTGTGTGACAGTGCCTGTGATAAATAACATACTTACTAACTCATTTCTCACAGAGCCATCAAGAGTTAAGTATTCTTGATATCTTTAGTTTCATAGATAAATAGACTTCAAGAGGTTAAATTTACTCAAATTACAAGCTAGGACTATAACGTAACTTTGTAACTCCAGAGCCTAGACTCTTTTTTTTTTTTTTTTTTTTTTGTGAGATGGAGTCTCGCTCGGTCACCCAGGCTAAAGTGCAGTGGGGCGATCTTGGCTCTGCAGGCTCCACCTCCCTGGTTCACACCATTCTCCTGCCTCAGCCTCCCCCGAGTAGCTGGGACTACAGGCACCCACCACCACACCCGGCTAAGTTTTTGCATTTTTAGTAGAGATGGAGTTTCACCATGTTAGCCAGGATGGTCTCCATCTCCTGACCTCGTGATCTGCCTGTCTCAGCCTCCCAAAGTGCTGGGATTTAGGCGTGAGCCACGGCGCCCGGCCCAGAGCCTATACTCTTAACCATGAGGTTGTGATTCCTAGAAGGACAAATTTCCTGTTTTCCTTTTCAAAACTTTCTCAGCTATTCATATGCATTTACTTTTTCATATGAACTTCCTTGTGATTTTGATTTAATGTTACTTAGATTTATATAGGAAGAATGGGCATCTTTATAATGTACCTTCTAAAAATAAGTGATGTGTTTATTTTTTGAGATTGTCTTTTATATCCCAGTTTTATTTTCTTACATAGACTCTGAACTTTTGTTGTACTTACTCATCGGTCTTATTTGTGTGTGTGTGTGTGTGTGTGTGTGTATGTATTCGTTTTAATTTTAAGTTCTGGGATACATGTGCTGAACGTGCAGGTTTGTTACATGGGTATACATGTACCATGGTGGTTTGCTGCACCTGTCAACCCATCATCTAGGTTTTAAGCCCCGCATGCATTAGGTATTTGTCCCAATGCTCCCCCTCCTCTTTCCCCCACCCCCCAACAGGCCCCAGCGTGTGATATTCCCCTCCCTGTGTCCATGTGTTCTCGTTGTTCAACTCCCACTTATGAGTGAGAACATAACGGTATTTGGTTTTCTGTTCCTGTGTTAGTTTGCTGAGGATGATGATTTCCAACTTCATCCATGTCCCTGCAGAGGACATGAACTCCTTTTTTTATGGCTACATAGTATTCCGTGGTGTATAGGTGCCACATTTTCTTTATCCCGTCTATCATTGATGAGGATTTGGGTTGGTTCCAAGTCTTTGCTGTTGAAAATAGTGCTGCAAGTTTATTTAGAAATAATTTCAAAGTTACAGAAAAGTTGTAAGAGTAGCACAAAGAACTCCTGGATACCCTCCACCCAGATTTACCTGTTGTTAACATTTTGTCACCTTTCCTTTATGATTCCCTCCTTGGGTATGTGTGTATGTGTGTCCCCGCCACCACCATTTGAAAGTTAATTGCAAACATAATGTCTCAGTACCCTTAAATATTTCGGTATGTATTTCCTAAAACAAGGACATTTTCTTGTACAATTGCAGTACAGTTACTGAATTCAACAGGTTCAACATCAGTATAATACAGTTACCTAATTTCCAGTTGCGAATTCAGTTATGTTCCCCAAAAGGGTGCTAACCCTCAGTACCTGTGAATGTGGCCTTATTTGGAAATAGCATCCTTTGGGAGGCCAAGGCAGGCAGATCACGAGGTCAGTAGATTGAGACCATCCTGGCTAATACGGTGAAACCTTGTCTATACTAAAAATACAAAAATTAGTCAGGTGTGGTGGCACGCGCCTGTAGTTCCAGCAACTTGGGAGGCTGAGGCAGGAGAATCGCTTGAACCCGGGAGTCGAGGTTGCAGTGAGCCAAGATTGCGGCCACTCCACTCCAGCCTGGGTGACAGAGCGAGACTCCATCTCAAAAAACAAAACAAAACAAAAACCTAAAACCCACATGTGAAGACAGACACCTGGAGAGAATGCCTTGTGACAACAGAGGCAGAAATTGGTGGGATGCACCTGTAAGCCGGAAGCACGAAGGATTGCCAGCTACCATCAGAAACTAGGAGGAGGCTAGGAAGAATGGTATCCAGAGTTTCAGGGGGAGCATAGCCCTGCTGACACTTTAATTTTGGACATCCTGCCTCCAGAACTATGAGATAATAAATTTGTTGTTTTAAGCCATTTTTTCTACAGCAGCCCTAGGAGGGAACAGTAAAGGAAATGTGGCAAGGAAAGTAATACAATAGTTCATACATTTTTCCATTTGTCCTAATAATATTCTTTAGAACAAAAATCCAAAATCCAATCTAGAAATACATGTTGCATTTAGTTGTCATGTTTCTTTAGTCTCCTTCAATCTGAACATTTCTTCAGTCTTTATCTTTCATGACATTGATTTTTTTGAAAGTTAGACTACTGGTTTTGTATAGTGTACATAAATGAGTTTTTGTTTGATGTTTCCTCATGATTTGATTTAGATTATGAATTTGAGGCAGGAGTACCACATAAAGGCTATTATGTTCTTCAGAGTTCAAGACATCAGGAGGCACGCTGTGTTAGTCTATCCTACTATTGGCAATATTAACTTTGATTACTTAGTTAAGTGGTATCTGTCAGTTTTTTTCATAAAATGAGCATTTTTCTCTTTTTAATAAACTATCCATAAGGAAATAGTTTTTGCTTCCATTGATGATTCCTTGGCTGAATTAATTATTGCAGTAAGAGTTGTAAAATAATACTTTTCTAGGTCTCTTATTCCAAGTTTAGTAGTTGGGATTCTGTAAGAGAGAACCTTCCTGTTCTTATTTATTTATTAGCGTGACTTATGGATTACCTTAGTCAACTAGTTGTAATCTGTTAGTGTCACCTTTTTTTTTTTTTTTTTTGGATGCTCAAATTCTATATTTGGTCAGCAAGAGCCTCTTCAAATGAATTCCCGTGTGCTTTTGATAGGTCGCTATCATTTATTGAGTACTACTTTGTAACTATTTTTGGTATATTACAAAACTACTTATTTCTCAATATATATTTGTAGCTGCCCTATAGAAATCTGTGTCTGATAGCTTTTCAGTTAATTCTCTTACTTTTGTTGTATAAGGGATCATGTAGATCAGACACAGTAGCTCACACCTGTAATCCCAGTGCTTTGGGAGACTGAGGCGGGAGGATCATTTGAGCCCAGGAGTTTGAGACCAGTCTGAGCAATTTAGTGAGACCCCATCTCTTCAAAAAATTAAAAAATTAGGTGGGTGTGGCGGCAGATGCCTGTAGCCCTAGCTACTCAGGAGGCTGAGATGGGAGGATTGCTTAAGACCAGGAGTTCGAGGCTGTAGTGAGCTATGATATGCCACTGCACTTTAGCCTGGATGACAGAGTGAAACCTCATTTCAAGTAATAATTATAATGGCCGGGCATGGTGGCTCACGCCTGTAATCCCAGCACTTTGGGAGGCCAAGGTGGGTGGATAATGAGGTCTGGAGTTTGAGACCATCCTGGCCAACATGGTGAAACTCCATCTCTACTAAAAATACAAAAAATGAGCCGGGTGTGGTGGCAGGTGCCTATAGTCCCAGCTACTCGGGGGTCTGAGGCAGGAGTATCACTTGAACCCGGGCGGCGGAGGTTGAGTCCAGATTGCACCTCTGCATCCAGCCTGGTGACATAGCGAGACTCTGTCTCAAAGAAAAACAAAATTAATAATTATAATGAGCATTAAGACTCTTTCTGGTGTTTGCCATTAAGCTGTGATGCCAGAGTTGACTTGAACATTAGCTATAGATATATAATATTATGGAAGGATTCCTCTATTTTTAGTTTATGAGAGTTTTTAAAAAGTGGGGGTGGGTGTTGGTTTAAGCTTTTTTCCCCCTTGGCTTTTATTGAAATAAATAGCTTTTTTTCTTTTTCTTTCTTTTTTAAATTTTTTTTAAAAACAGAGACAAGGTCTCGCTATATTGCCCAGGCTGATCTTGAACTCCTGGCCTCAAGCAATCCTCCCTTCTCAGCCTTCCAAAGTGCTGGGATTACAGATTTGAGCCACTGCACCTGGCGGCTGCGGCTGCTCTTGCTGCTCCTGCTCCTGCTTCTGCTCCTGCTCCTGCTCCTGCTCCTGCTGCTCCTGCTCCTGCTCCTGCTCCTCCTGCTCCTCCTCCTCTTCTTCCTCCTCTTCTTCCTCCTGTTCCTCCTCCTCTTCCTCCTTCTCCTCCTCTACCCTTTTATTTATGTATGTGTATAAAGAGATGGGGTCTCACTGTGTTTCTGAGGCTGGAGTATAGTGCTATTCACAGGTGTGATTATGGCACTCTACAGCCTTGAATTCCTGGCCTCCTGCCTCAGCCTCCAGAGTAGCTGGGGCTACAGATATGTGCAGCTGCACCTGACTTCCTTATTTTTCATTTTATTTTTTTTAACCCAAACCCAAAATGGTCAATATGGCTTCTTTGTTTGTTTGTTTGTTTTTTGAGATGAAGTCTCGCTCTGTCATCCAGTCTGGGGTACAGTGGCACAATCTCAGCTCACTGCACCCTCTCCTCCCATGTTGAAACAATTCTCCCGCCTCAGCCTCTGGAGTAGCTGGGATTACAGGCACGTGTAACCACACTTGGCTAAACTTCCTTATTTTTTAATTTGGTGAATTAATATTGTTAATAGACTGTAAATAGTGTCTATTATGTAAGAATAGTATATTCTTACATCCTGAGAATACACTATTTTTTTTTTAGTAGAAAAACATATAACGGTGGTTATGAACACTCTCCAGTATAATAGATGAGCACTGGAAATGTGGTCAGTCCAAATTGAGATGTACTGTAAGTGTAAAATACACACCCGATTTCAAGTAGCTGGGCTCACAGGCACGTGCCAACACCCCCAGCTAATTTTTGTATTTTTAGTAGAGTTGGGGTTTCACCATGCTGGCCAGGCATTCTCAAACTCCTGACCTCAAGTGATCCCCCTGCCTCAGCCTCCCAAAGTGCTGGGATTACAGGCGTGAGCCACCATGCCTGGCGCAATACACACCAGATTTTAATATGGAAAAAGAATGTAGAATAATTCAACTATTAAATATTAATTGCATGTTGAGAACATTTTTGATATAGTAGGTTAAATAGATATTAAAATTAATCTCTTTTTGTTTTACCTTTTTAAATGTGGCTAGTGGAAAATTTAAAATTGCATATGTGGCTTGTATTTGTGGTTCACATTATATTTCTGTTGGATAGTACTGTTCTGGAGCTAAATTGCCTGAGAGCATCTTTGACCTTAGACTAGTTACCTAATCTGTGTGCCTTAGTTTCCTCATGTTTCAGGGGTGAGTAAAAATAGTCCTTAACTGAAAGGGTGGTTGTAAGGATTAAATTAAATGGGTTAGTACATGCAAGCGTACTTAGGATAGTATTTAGCACATAGCAGCCACCTAATGTTATCTGTTACTATTGTTAATAAGAATGCAAGCTGCACGATGCCTCGGACCTTGTTTTGTTCACTGTTGCATCTCTACTTTCTAGACTTTCTTTCTTTTTTTTTTTTCCTTCAAGTTTCACTCTTGTTGGCCAGGCTGGAGTGCAGTGGCGCAATCTTGGCTCACTGCAACCTCCGCCTCCTGGGTTCAGGGGATTCTCCCACCTCAGCCTCCCGAGAAGCTGGGATTACAAACGTGTGCCACCATGCTTGGCTAATTTTTGTATTTTTAATAGAGACGGGGTTTCACCATGTTGGCCAGGCTGGTATCGAACTCTTGACCTCAGATGATCCACCCGCCTTGACCTTTCAAAATGCTGGGATTATAGGCGTGAGCCACTGTGCCCAGCCTAGACTTTCAAAAGATATTTTTTTGAATTAATGAATGAATATGGAGAATTTCTGAGAAACCTAGGTAACAGTTGGGAAGGAGCTCTTTTGATAACCCCAGATGTCTGTTGGAAGGATGCTACAACCAAGAAAGCATCCTGTAATACCCATGAAATACATAATATTTGTGCTTTTCTGGTAGTTTTTTAAAACAAGATTTAAACTATTTTAATAGTTATTGCTTTATTTAGGTCTCCTATCTTTTAACTGAGTTATTTTTATTAATTTGTATTTGCCTAGTTAACCATTTTATCTAGTTCTGAAAACTTTATTGGCAGGAGTTATACAAAGTTATCGCTTTCTTTTCAAATCATCTGTGGCTCTAGTACCCTTCTCATACCTAATACTATGTACTCTCCCTTTGTGTTTCTTGTTTATGATGAAATCTAGTGATTTATCTGTTTCATTGATGTTTATTTGTAAATTATACTGGATTTTTTGTTACAGTAAGAGTAAATTAAAAGAAAAGGTAATGAATTAGAAACGAGAAACAGAAATCTCAGTATGATTTACAAATAAAAATTCTTTTGGGAGGTTCTCCCCCGCCCCCCACCCCAAGACGGAGTTTTGCTCTTGTTGCCCAGGCTGGAGTTCAATGATCCCATCTCGGCTCATTGCAACCTCCGCTTCCCGGGTTCAAGCAATTCTCCTGCCTCAGCCTCCCAAATAGCTGGAGTTACAGGCGCGTGCCACTGCGCCTGGCTAATTTTTGTATTTTTAGTAGAGACAGGATTTCACCACATTGGCCAGGATCGTCTCAAACTCCTGACCTCAGGTGATCCACCTGCCTTGGTCTTCCGAAGTGCTGGGATTACAGGCATGAGCCACTGCACTCGGCTGAGAGTTTCTTTTGTTTATTTTATTTTATTTTTATGAGACGGAGTTTCACTCTTGTTGCCCAGGCTGGAGTGCAATGGCACAATCTCAGCTCACTGCAACTTTCACCTGCCTGGTTCAAGCAGTTCTCTTGCCTCAGCCTCCTAGTAGCTGGGATTACAATCTTGTGCCACTATGCCCCGCTAATTTTTTGTATTTCATGGAGATGGGGTTCTACCACGTTGGTCAGGCTGGTCTTAAACTTCTGACCTCAGGTGCTCTACCTGCCTCGGCCTCCCAAAGTGCTGGGGTTACAGGCTTGAACCACTGCGCCTGGTCATTTTTTTTAGATTGTAAATTCCCCTAATTTTGTTTCCTCCTAAATTGCTCAATTCATTTGTTTATGTTATTTCCCTTTTAGTAAACAGGTATGTAGGGCTCTGAATTTTGCTCTGAATACAACCTTTGGTCATTGATGTAGAAAGTTGTTGGGGTTTTTTGTTTGTTTTGGTGGTTTTTGTTTTTGTTTTGAGACAGAGTCTTGCTCTGTTGCCCGGGCTGAAGTGCAGTGGCATAGTCATGATTCATTGCAGCCTTGACCTCCTGAGCTCAAGTGATCCTCCTGCCTTTGCCTTTCAAGTAGCTGGGACTACATGCCTGTACTACCACACTTGGCTACTTGTTAAATTTTTTGTAGAGACAGGATCTCCCTACATTGCCCAGGCTGATCTTGAACTCCTGGGCTCAAACTATCCTCCCACCTCAGCCTCCCAAAGTGTTGGGATTACATGCATGAATCACCATGCCTCGCAAAGTTGTTCTTTTTGAATTGCGGGGTTTGTTGTCTTTTTGACATAAGTGTGTTGGGTCATGAATATTTTAATATAGTCATCTCAGTTAGGAAAACTTTGAAAAAATACCTTGTATACCATTTCTTTAGGTTTTATATCATATATTCTGTTATCAGTACTCAGTAAATGCTAAACAACAGTGTGGAAAATTGTTTCCAGTCAGAAACAACTAAAGCATGAATAGGTAATTTCATGGAATTTAAAACATCCATTCTCAAAACTAGTATTATAAAATGGGGGCCATAATATGATAAATCTTTATATAATTCAGTTCAACAAACTTTTTTACATGCTCTGAGCAAGCAAATACTTCTCATACTGTTTTTGTTTGTTTGAGACAGTCTTTCACTCTATCACCCAGGCTTTGGAGTGCAGTGGAGAGATCTTGGTTCACTGCAACCTCTGCCTCCTGGGTTCTAGCGGTTCTCGTGCCTCAGCCTCCCAAGTAGCTGACACTACAGGCACACACCACCACCTCTGGCTAATTTTTTAAAAAATATTTTTAGTAGAGACAAGGTTTCACCAAGTTGGCCAAGCCAGTCTCAAACTCCTGGCCTCAAGTGATCTGTCCACCTTGGCCTCGCAAAGTGCTGGGATTACAGGCATGAGCCACTGCGCCTAGCCCTAATACTGTTTTAACAGTACAAAGTAGTATCAGGATTACAAAAATTCTTAACGTTGTTGCATTCTAAAATAGTTTTCCACAGAATATTTGTGCCTTTCTAGATGGAAACTTCCATATCTGTATATGCTAAACTTTGAAAATCAAAAGGTTTTATTTTTTAATAAAACCTAAAAAATTTTAACATGTATACACATCGTTATTATGTACATATTTTAAGCAATGATTTTAGGGTTAAAATAGTGTAGCCAGAGGTAAGCGATATTTCAGAAATACGAAGTTCTGGCTTTAATTTTTAGGTCATCCTAAGGAATGAAAAGCTGAATATAAATGGTCATTTTATAGCCCATACTAAAAGGCTCCCCCATGTAATATAAAAATGGAAAGAAAGGAAACATCAACTTTTTTGAGTCGAAAACTTTGTATCTCTTTTTAATATACCACCTTTATTGAACTAGAATAAAACCATTCATGCTATTTCCATATTAATTTTTTTACTTCATTATTTTACTCCAAAAAGCCAAAGGAGGCAAGTTCATATGGTTGGGAGATTCAACATGTAAATGCATGTGAAGAGTCAAAATATAAATATGAGGAATGTCTGGAAACAGTCAGTGTGCATCCTGCCTTTCTCATGTACCTGCTGTTTTCTTGTCACCCAGCGTTGATGCCTTACCTGGACATTTCGAGGCTAGGACAGTTGTTGAACTCCAAAGCATTAGTAAGTCTTCACAGCTTAAAAGGAGATGCACATAACTAGTTAATTAATTTGATATATGTTGATCTATGGATTAATATCAGTCTTTTTTTTATCCCCGCTCTCTTCATTAAAAAATAGATTCAAACATTAATTGTTGATCAGTATTTATCATTTGGGTCAGATTCGAAATGTTGATGGGGAAAAGAATTGATAATTCTACGGAATTTTTTTTTTTTTTTTTTTTTTTTTTTGAGACAGAGTCTCACTGTGTTGCCCAGGCTGAAGTGCAGTGGCGCGATTTCGGCTCACTGCAGCCTCCGCCTCCCAGGTTAAAGTGATACTTCTGCCTCAGCCTCCGGAGTAGCTGGAATTACAGGCATGCACCACCACGCCCAGCTAATCTTTGTGTTTTTAGTAGAGATGGGGTTTTGCCATGTTGGCCAGGGTGGTCTCAAACTCCTGACCTTCAGTGATCCACCTGGCTTGGCCTCCCAAAGTGCTGGGATTACAGGTGTGAGCCACCGCGCCCAGCCCAACAAAATTTTTTAAAAGACAGTATGTATCAGCTGGGCGCGGTGGCACACGCCTGTAATCCCAGCACTTTGGGAGGCCAAAGCGGGAGGATCACCTGAGGTCAGGAGTTCGAGACCAGCCTGATCGATATGGTGAAACCCCGTCTCTACTAAAAATACAAAAATTAGCCGGGCTTGGTGGTGGGCGCCTGTAGTCCCAGCTACTCTGGAGGCTGAGGCAGGAGAATCGCTTGAACCATGGAGGTGGAGGTTGCGGTGAGCCGAGATTGTGCCACCGCACTCCTTCAACCTGAGCAACAGAGCGAGACTGTCTCCAAAAAAAAAAAAAAGTATGTATCACAGTTTTTAAAGAAACATAATTTTGGCCATCTTTTCTATCAATATGTTCATATACAGTCAGTTCTCATTATTTGTGCTGGTTGTGTTCTATAAGATTATCATGAACACTAACTTATCAAAGACTGAACCATTCCTCCTAGAGGGAATCAGGGTTAGGCTCCTATGAGCTTTTTTAAAGAAATCATACAACCTTGTTATATGTGTGTTTTTGTTCAGAGATGCCTTATATATATTAAAATGTAAATGGATGAAGTCCTTCAGAACATGCAGGTATATTTGACTTTATGGTAGACATATAGTCCTTGGAGCTTGACCATATAAAAACTTGATGTGCAGCAAATCCTGTTTTCCCATACATTCTTTTTTTTTTTTTTTTTTTTTTTTTTGAGACGTAGTCTCGCTGTGTCTCCCAGGCTGGAGTGCAGTGGCGTGATCTCCGCTCACTGCAAGCTCCGCCTCCCGGGTTCACGCCATTCTCCCGCCTCAGCCTCCCAAGTAGCTGAGACTACAGGCGCCCGCCACCACGCCCGGCTAGTTTTTTTGTATTTTTAGTAGAGACGGGGTTTCACCATGTTAGCCAGGATAGTCTCGATCTCCTGACCTCGTGATCCACCCGCCTCGGCCTCCCAAAGTGCTGGGATTACAGGCTTGAGCCACCGCGCCCGGCCTTCCCATACATTCTTATTCAAGTGGCTCTTGAGTTCCTGTTTCCAAGTGGAAACAATAGCAGTTGCTAAATAATGCAGAAATTGGTATTATCAATTTTTATTACCACCCTGAACTGATATGGTATTAATTTTAGTAAGCAGGTGAATTCATAAATATGGAATTGAAAATAATGAGGAGCAACTCTGTGTGTGTGTGTGTGTGTGTGTGTGTGTGTGTGTGTGTGTGGATTTATTAAAGATGATGTTTATAGTAATGAATGTTGCAAAGTGCCTTCTAGGCTAACCACAACAATGGACAAAGATTCTATTTTAGGTTTCCTTAGCTTTCTTGCCAGGATCCCTCAAACTTGACACTTTTATGTCAAGCTCCCCTTCCTCCTACTCTAGGGAGGGGAAAAAAGGAAAAAAGTCTCCATGTTTGATATTGTGACAAAGAAGGAAGTCACCCCCCCCCCCCACCTCCACCCCACCTTCTATCTTTGAGTTCTGGTGATTTGAGTAATTTCTATGTGGAGACCAGCTTCTTGTCAAATTCTCATTTAGAGGTTATTTGAAGAGCAATTGCATCTTAAGGTTTCTTAGTTTATTTTGTGTTGCTACAACAATACCACAGATTTGGTAATTTATAAAGAAGAGAAACTTACTTCTCACAGTGCTGGAGGCTGGGAGGTCCAGTACCAAAGTGCTGACATCTGGCAAGGGCCTTCTTGCTGCGTTATCCCATGGTGGAAGGTGAGAGGCTGAGAGAGGGTTAGAGTGAGGGAGAGAGAGAAACTCACTTAAAAAAGACAGAGTCACTCTTTTGCCCAGGCTGGAGTGCAGTGGCACCATCCTGGCTCACTGCAGCCTTGAACTCCTGGCCTCACGCGTTCCTCCCTACTTCAGCCTCCCAAGTAGCTGGGACTACAGGTGCTCACCAGTGCCTGGCTTTTTTTTTTCCTTTTCCTTTTGTAGAGACAAAGTCTCACTGGGCTTAGGCTGGTCTTGACGAACTTGCTTTTATAACAAACCCACTCCCATGATAGTGACATTAACCCATTCAGAGGGCACAGTCCTCATAACCTATTTACATCTTAAAGATCCCACCTCTCAACACTGTTGCATCGTGGATTAAGCTTCCAGCACGTGAACTTTGGGGGATATTCAAACCGTAGCGTAGAGTATCATCTGAACAGGCTGGATATAATGCCAACCACAGCCCTACCACCGGGATTCAGACCTTTTAGAGTGCTTCTCTCTCCTTCCAGCTACTTAGAACAAGCCCAGCTTTACTTGTTCCTCTTTTTGCCCCTAACACTCAGTGTTATACTTCAGAAGCTTGGTGAGGGCAGGGGAAGATGGTGTCTCTTATTGGCTTGTTTCCTTTTAAGACTTATTTAGATGGATGAGTTAACTCCATTGACTCAGTCACTTGGTTTTTAACAATTTCCACCAGTGTCCAACATTTTGGCTTCCCTGGGCTGCGTTGGAAGAAGAATTGTCTTCGGCCACACATAAAATACAATAATACTAACGATAGCTGATGAGGTTAAAAAAAAAAAAAAAAAAAAGGTCTGTGCATAACTTTTGTGATATTCGCCACCACAGATAAGCAAAATAGTCCTCACATTCAAAGGGTTGGACACCCGTGATCCTCCTAATTTAAGTTATGTTGCTTAGTATGGAAGCATACTGACTCTCTGAACCCTAATAGATGAGCATGATTTTTGTAGTATACTGATTATAAACATGGGTACTGTGGTAGGCAGTATCTTGGCTCCCAGAGATGTCCGTGCTCTGTGAATTCTCAGAACCTTTGAATATGTTAGGTTACATGGTAAAGAGGAGTTACAGTTGCAGGTAGAGTTAAAATTCCTGATCAACTGATTTTAAAATAGGGAGTTTATCCTGGCTTATCCAGGTAGGCACAATAGAGAGTAACAGTGGTTTTTAGGAGTGGAAGAGAAAAGCAGGAAAGTCAAAGAAATGTAACAACAAAGCAGAGTCAGAAAGAGACAACATTCCAGGGCTTAAAGGTGGAAGGAGTCTGTGAGCCAAGGAATGTGGACAGCCCCCACAAGCTAGAAGGGGCAAGAACTGATTTTCTCTGAATCTCCAGAAGGAAATGCAGCCCTGCTGACACCTTGATTTTAGCCCAGTGACACCGGTGTCAGACTTCTGAACTGTAAGATAAATACGTTTGTATTGTTTTAAGCCACTACATTTGTGGTAATTTGTTGTAGCAGCAATAATTAATGGACACTGAGCTGAAATGTTCTGAGTTCATTCTCAGCTTCTGGCTCTGTCACTTAGTAGTTTTGTGACATAGAACCAAAACCTATTTAACCTCTCCGGCCTCAGTTTCCTCTTCTGTAAAACAGGGATAATAACACATATCTTCAATGGTTATTGCCTGGATTAAGTCAGTGCATCCAGTGTACACACTTACATACATCTTTATTATTTATATTTTAATATGAGCATATAGAAAACTTGTAATGAAAACAAAATAATTGAATTATTCATCTTAATTTTTCTTAAAACATAAGAATAAGTTAGACTTTTTTTTTAGTAATTGTCCCATGGACATTTAAAATTACAAGAAAAGTTCGGCCGTATATGTGACAACATGTGTCTTAAAATGAATATTTTTTTGCCAGTATGAAATTTGAGAAAATTCCATCAGTATTATGCCTGTTTTGTTTAATATAAGGAAAAGGATTTTTCTAATTATTCCCAAAAGAAAAAAGCTTTTAGTGTTTATTGTATGTTACAAATATTAATAACATGAAAAATTAATGAACTGGATGTGGTGGTTCATGCCTGTAATCCCAGCACATTGGGAAGCCGAGGTGAGTGGATCACCTGATGTCAGGCATACAAGACCAGCCTGGCCAACATGGTGAAACCCATTTCTACTAAAAATACAAAAATTAGCTGGCCATGGTGCAGGCGCCTGTAATCCCAGCTACTTGGGTGGCTGAAGCAGGAGAATTGCTTGAACCTGGGATGCAAGGCTGCAGTGAGCTGAGATCGCACCATTGCACTCCAGCCTGGGGAACAAGAGTGAAACTCTGTCTCAAAAAAAGAAAGAAAGAAAGAAAGAAAAATTGATGATATATGTAGAAGCTTAGAAAAATCTGTTGTGGGTAGGGAATGGGAAGCAAATATGCTACGAGCTTACAGACTTCTACCTTTTTTTCTCCTGGTTTTTCCAGTTCAACTCAATTGAGCTTTCAGATTCAATTTTGTTATAACATTGCGTTCATACTAATTTCTTGAGAGCTGTGATTATTGTGTGTGTGTGTGTGTGTGTGTTTCCCTACTTTACTAAGAAGAGTTTTCTGTTCAGTTTGGAACAAGGTTTCGGAAAGACATTTAGGGTGTACTAGTTTCAATTTTTAAATGTATATTTGAGATATTTTCTCAACTTTCTCTTTGGGTCTTTAGCTAAAATATGCGGTATAATGTTTTATTTATTTATTTATTTATTTTTAAGAGATAGGGTCTAGCTATTTTGCCCAGGCAGACTCAAATTCCTGGGCTCAAGTGATCCTCTGCCTTGGCTTCCTGAGTACCTGGGACTTACAGACATGTGCCACCAAACCTAGTGACTATATAATTTTTAAAAGTATTCTTAGAATATCTTTACATACTTTTCTTAAAAAAAAAAAGTTAACCTTTGTAGTCTGTTTTGCAGCATTAGCTATTGAGATCAGAAATTCAGAAAGTTAGCTGAACGTGATGGCTCACGCCTATAATCCCAGCTCTTTGGGAGGCCAAGACAGGTGGATCACTTGAGGTCAGGAGTTCAAGACCAGCCTGGCTAACATGACGAAACCCTGTCTCTACTAAAAATACAAAAATTAGCCGGGCATGGTGGTGCACGCCAGTAATCCCAGTTACTCCGGAGCCTTAGGCACAAGAATCACTGGAACCTGGGAGGCGGAGGTTGCAGTGAGCCAATATCGTGCCGCTGCACTCCAACCTGAGGGTCAGAACAAGACTCTGTCTCAAAATTCAGAAAGTTAAAATTAAAAAGAAAAAATAATCCTTTTTACATATTTTATATTGATGTCACACATTTCCCATTCATATAAGATTTAAAATCATAGATGTGTTAACTTTAAGCTTGTGACTAATTAATAATATATTTTTATTATAGCTAATTCACTTAAGTAAAACAATTCTCTTGAAATGTTAATAGCTTTTACTGAGTAGATGGAGTAGTGAGCCCTAAGTGTTTTGATTGCCCAGACTCTCTCATTTTCTGGGACCTTTCCCATCATCTCATGGTTCAAGTGGGATCTGCCATGTTCCATTGGTGATCCTGCCTCTTGGCTAGTGAGGGCTGACCCAGAGGGAGGCAGCTGATCCAAGCTGGGCCAGGGTCCTTTAGGAATTTGGAATTGATATTTATGGTTCCTCAGCCTAGCTGTAAAATGAAAATCATAACTCTGGGACTAATGTCAGCCATGTTTTACCTTATGAAGAGCTGAAAAGGCCGTTGTGCCACAGGAGAGAAGAATGAAGCACATGAGCATAGTAGCAAAGATGAAAGATGGAAAGAGACTAAGATAAAACACATGGAGTGGGTGACGGAGAGATGGGAGTGGGGTGGAGAGGGACCAGGTAGTTGGGGAGGGGAGAGAAAATGGGGAAGCAAGGGAAGTGATGGAAAGACCAGGAGAAACAGAGAAGAAACAAACTAAATTTCCACAACGTGGGTTGCCGGTTCTAGTTTCTCTTATGACCCTGAATTCCATGAGGCACTCCTATAACTTATTTTTTAAAAATCCCCTTTTTGCTTAAGCTACCTCTAGTCAGATTCTGTCCTTGAAGCCGTAAGTTTTAACCAAGGCAAACACTGCTGTCATTCAGGTATGTGCTATGATTGCTTTGCATATGATATCAGTTAATTCTTACAACCTTGCAAGATAGGTATTATTCCTCCAAAAAAAAAAAAAAAAAGAAATTCAGGCTTAGAAAAGATAAAGTAATTGGATCAAGGAAGGATCACCGTAGCTAGTAAGTGACAGAACCAGAATTGAAATGTATGTCTAACTCCAAAGTCAGTTTGTATTCATGGTCTGTAAAAATATTTATTGAGCATCAGCTATGGATCAACACTAGGCTAAGCTACAAGAGAGAAAATTTTATTGTCTCAAAGTTTGCAGTTCAGAGAAGGGTAAACAGGCAATGACAATTCAGTGTCATAAATGGTGTGGGGACAGGAATAAAATATACTATGCGAGCACATGGGAGATCAAGGAAGATTCCTTGAACGTTTAAGCTAAGATCTGAAGGTTGAATAGTCACAAGCCAAGCATAAGGAAAGAGGGAGGTTGTGCCAAACATTTATGAAAATAGTATGGTACATTTGAGGATCTAAAAGAAATTCGAGAGCCAATAGAGGTAAGTTAAGCAAATCATACAAGGCCCTCTGTTTTGTTTTTTGTTTTTTCTTTTTGAGATGGAGTTTCACTCTTGTCCCCCAGGCTGCAGTGCAATGGCGCAATCTTGACTCACTGCAACCTCCGTCTCCCAGGTTCAAGCAATTCTCCTCCCTCAGCCTCCTGAGTAGCTGGGTTTATAGGTGCCTGCCACCATGCCCGGTTAATTGTTTGTATTTTTAGTAGAGACGGGGTTTCACTGTGTTAGTCAGGCTGATCTCAAACTCCTGACCTCAGGTGATCCACCCACCTTGGGCCCCAAAGTGCTGGGATTAAAGGTGTGAGCCACCGTGCCTGGCCAAGGTCTTCTGTTTTACGTTAAGGAGTTTTGACTTTATATTGGGAAAAAAGGGGGACTGGACCATCAAAGGCTCATAATTAGACTTTGTTTTCTAGAGAACACAAACATTTTTCACATTACAGTCAGGAAGGATTGGAGACCTAACACTGTAGAAGGATGGAAGTCAGTTGAGGAGGCTTTTGCAGTAATCCAGTCAAGGGAAGTAGTAATTAGTTGGGGGAGAAATGGAAGTATTCTAGAGATTACAGAGCAGTATGGTCAGATCCTGGTGACCAGTTGGCCATATGGGGCACAGGAAGGTGTCTTAGTCCATTTTCAGAATACTTGAAACTGGCTAATTTATAAAGGAAAGGAATTTATTTCTTACAGATCTGGAGGCAGAGAAGTCCAAGGTCAAGGGGTGGCATCTGGGAACGGCTTTCTTGCTGGTGGGACTCTTGTCTACAGAATCCTTAGGTGATGCAGGGTATCAGATGGTGAGGGGGCTGAATGTGCTGTTGTGCTAAGCTCAGATCTCTCTTCCTCTTACAAAGCCATCAGTTGTACTCCCATGATGACCCATGAATCTGTTTATCCTTTATTAATCCATACATTGATTAATTTATTAATAAGGGCAGAGCCCTCATTATCCAATCATCGCTTAAAGGCCCCCTTTTCAATACTGCCACACTGGAGATAAAGTTTGTGTTTTTGTTTTTGTTCTGGAGACAAAGTCTCATTTTGTCGCCCAAGCTGGAGTGCAGATTGCAGTGGCATGATCTTGGCTAACTGTGACTCCCACCTCCCTGGTTCAAGCGATTCTCCTGCCTCAGCCTCCCAAGTAGCAGGTGTGTGCCTCAACGTCTGGCTAATTTTTGCATTTTTAGTAGAGACGAGCTTTCATCATGTTGGCCAGGCTGGTTTCAAACTCCTGACCTCAGGTAATCTACCCTCCTCAGCCTCCCAAAGTGCTGGGATTACAGGCGTGAGCCACCGCACCCAGCCTCTTTAGTCTCTCTTAAAGAGATTTAAGAAAAAAAAAAAAAAAAAGACTACATACATTGTTATAGAAACAAGTGAATGGTATTTTTAAAGTTTAAAACCCCAATTAAAGAAGAGTACATGCAGTACCTGAGGAGCATTTAATTGACATAAGGACTTGAAAGTAGTATCTAATTATTTACTGTAATTTGCTGGTCAGAAATCTTGACAAAAGACTGAAAGTAAGGTGTGAAAATCTGAGAGAATAAAGATTCTTGAGACAGGTGTATGGTCAGCTTATTTTTTGAGTTGACTGGATTTGTAGAGGGAATGATGCATAATAGTACTTGACAGGTGCCTTTCTGCCAACAAAATGTCTTTAATAATTGCCTGAGGTGGCTGAAGGTAATTAACTGTTACCTGGGATCTTCATAATTCAGATCTGTTCTATGTTGAATTTAATACATTTTTTTTTAAATCTCGAGGCTTTAATTTGTTAGTTATTTTTGTTACTGTAATCTATAACAAACAAAAATTATCCTCTACATTTCTTTTTTTTTTTTTTTTTTTGAGACAGGGTCTCTGTCGCCCAGGCTGGAGTGCAGTGGTGCGATCGTAGCTAACTGCAGCCTTGACCTCCCAGGCTCGAGCTGTCCTCCCACCTCAGCCTTCTGAGTAGCCGGGACTACAGGTGTGTACCACGATGCCCGGCAAATTTTAAAATTTTCTTGTTGGGGATGGGAGTCTCCTTTTGTTGGCCAGGCTGGTCCTGAACTCCTGGACTCAAGTGATTCTCCCACCTCAGCCTCCCAAACTGCTGGGATCAGCCACTGCACCCAACCATACAATTCTTTACATATTTTTTACATCAGACTCTTCTCATGGCTGATCCTATGTCAGACTTCATTAAAGAAACCATGAGGTTCCAGGAATTTAGGAGTTGGGTTACTTTTCTTTAAGGTCAATTGTTTGTATATCTAAAGGGCAGAAAAAGAAAAAGATGGTAAAAAATTGGTACCATTACCGACCCCTGCAAGATCAGTTTTCCATTGCTAACATTTCTTGTCTCCTTTGACTGTTGGAAAATGAAGTTCTTTGTTTGCTTTTACAAGACAAAGTACATGCCCTTTAGTAATCTGCTGCTTCCTTCTCTCTGCCTATGTTTTCTCTTTTGTGGTCCTGCCTGTCCTTTGTGCTTTATGCTTAAGAGAGGGGATTTAAAAATGAAAGGAAAATCATAGACTAGTTTATGGCCTGTAGAACACCGTGACCTATGGAAATTGTTCATGTTTTATGAAGTTAAGTCTCTAAATTTATTTTTCTAGGATTTCTTAAAGATTTAAAACTTGTATGTAAATTCGAGCCATCTGGGCAAAATGCCAGACTAGGGCTATTCCGCCCAAACTAGATAGAGCATGTAATGTCACAATTAGTTAGCTTATTAGAGTTAGTTTATAGAAATAATGTACATTTAATTTTTTAAGAGGCTCAGAAATGTGTTAAATCATTTGAGAATTTTTAGTCACTGTTACTAATAATAAGGCAACATTGTCATGCTGACAGGCAGGGTGCTGTTTCCAAAGTTAGTAGATTTTTGCCATAGGTTGAGGAGTGGGTTTGGCTGTAAATAATGTCACCATGTTTGTTACATTTTCTAAAGGGCTAATATTTAATAACTTACCAATGAACAAAGAATGTTATACACAAGGCTTCCCTAAAGGATGTATGGATTGTAGAAATAATGCAGTATAGAAATCAGAAGACCTGGTTCCCTAGTTTTGCCTACTTTTAGCCCCCTGTCCTTGAGCAAGGCATGTAATAACCTCCCTCCATTTCAGTTTCTTCAAATGTAAAATGTAGAGATTATGCCTGCTTGTCGTGGTAACATATTGGGATTATTTTGGGATCAAATTAAATAATAACAAAGAACTTTGAAGACATAAAGCACTGTCAAAGTGTAAAATTTTATTAAAGCAAAGTAATAGTGTAACACTGTACAACATAATGTGTGTGTACAACATAATGTGTTAACTGTTAATGATTGAACCAGATACATTATAAACTTACTTCAAATTTGTTATAGCTTTACTAAACATGCTGCTATAAGTACGTTCTGATATAGGTAATTCTTTTTTTTAATTTCTTTTTTTTTTTTTTTTTTTTGAGCCAGAGCGTCGCTCTGTTGTCCAGGCTGGAGTGTAATAACATGACCTCAGCTCGTTGCAACCTCCGCCTCTTGGGTTAGAGCGATGCTCCTGCCTCAGCCTCTCAAGTAGCTGGGATTACAGGCACACACCACCATGCCTGGCTAATTTTTGTATTTTTAGTAGAGACAGGGTTTCACCATGTTGGCCAGGCTTATGTTGAACTCCTGACCTCAAGTGATCCGCCCGCCTCAGCCTCCCAAAGTGTTGGGATTACAGGCATGAGCCAAGGTGCCCAGGCTAATACAGGTAATTCTGATAGATGACCACCTAACATAAAGTTGAAAATTTTTCATATGACTTATGGAGTTGATAAGTTATGAAATAGTTGGAAAACCTACAAGTATTTCTAGAATTTTTGTTAGGCTTGGCTTTTTGGAGGAAGGAGGAATATAAATGTCAGGCAGGTTGTTGGATAGAATTAATCAGAATCAAGTTACAATTCGGTGATTTATTTTTTCAACAAAATTAAATGAATGTCCTTATGTACATATATAAAGCAATTAGTGCTAAATAGAAGGAAATATAAGATCCTTGAGTCATAGGCTCTGTTCCCTGTTGTTGTTTTGGCCTCCTTCCCTTCTTATTCTTCACCAGCACCAGACTACTTAAGACTTAAAACCCCACTTTGTTCCCTCTTGTTTACGAGCTTTTGCACATCCTGCTGCCTCTGCTTCAAAGATATTTTCTAGAGCAAAAGAACAAAAATAAATTAATGATTGCCTCCTGATTTTTGTGGTTAGTGCCCAGTTGACCTTTTTGTTTTTCATAACCACAAATACGTGTTTTGGAAGATAGGGAAAGCATATTAGAAAAGTAAGTTGGGGAAGTTAACCTGGAATGCCTGGTTAAGGGTTGAGGTTTTATTTTGTAGGTTGTAGGAAGCCATTGACAGATGTATCCAAGAGAGTGTTACAGACAGAGTTCTACTTTATAAAGATTGTTGGGCAGTCAACGTTTTAGAACCTCCTTGGGTTGGATTGGAGGTTAGGAATCACCATATATTGTCAGATCATGAGGCAGAATTGTAGAAACAGTTATGATTAGGATCTGAAAACAGTCAGACATTCATTCATGTACAAAATATTAATGCTTTTTATGTTTCAGGCTGTCTTCTAGGTTCTGGGGATGCAGGAGTAAAATACTAAATCCTACTCCTCCAATATACAGAAAATTAAAGAATGCCTTACAAGTCAATAAGAAAAGAACAGACAACCCTATAGAACAGTGGATAAATGTCTTGAACAGACCTTTCATAAAAGATAATGGCCAGTAAACATGTGTAAAGGTGCCACTTCATTAGTAATTATGAACATAAAATTAAAATCACAATGAGAGACTCCTACACACCCACCAGAACAGATACATTTTAAAAGATTGGCCAGGCATAGTGGCATGAGCCTGTAACCCGAGCTACATGGGAGGCTGAGGCACGAGAATCACTTGAACGCCAAAGACAGAGGTTGCAGTGAGCCAACATTGCATCACTGCACTCCAGCCTGGGCGACAGAGGGAGACTCCCATCTCAAAAAAAAAGGATCAAATATAGCAAGTATTGATGATGTAAAGCAATGGTAACTCTCATGCTCGCTAGTGAGAGTATAAACTGCTATAGCTACTCTAGAAAACTGTTTAGCAGTGCAAACACTTTGACCCAGCAATCTATTGCAAGGTTATGTCCAGTGGAATATGCATACATGTATACCAAGGAGGGCTCAGGAATGTTCATTGCTGTCATTATTATAATAGCAAAAAAAAACTGGAAACAATTCATATCCCTTACCTATGGTATATTCATATAAAGGAATGCTACACAGCAGTGAAAACAGAGTACAGCTATTCCTGATAATCCAGATGAGTCTCACAAGCATCATTAAGTGAAAGAGGTCAAACAGAAAAGAAGGCATTATATATGATTCCATTTTATTTTTATTTATTTGAGGCAAGGTCTCACTCTGTCACCCAGGCTGGAGTACAGTGGCACAATCACGGCTCATTATAGCCTCCATCTCCCAGGTTCAAGCGATCCTCCAACCTCAGCCTCCCAAGTGTCTGGGACTACAGGTGTATGCCACCATGCTCAGCTAATTTTTTTACTTTTTATAGAGATGAGGTCTCATGTTGCTCAGCCTGGTCTCAAACTCCTGGGCTCACGCGGTCCTCCTGCTTTGGCTTTCCAAAGTGTTGGTATTATAAGCGTGAGCCACTATGCCCAGCCATGATTCCCAAAGTGTTGGTATTACAAGCATGAGCCACTGTGCCCGGGCGTGATTCCATTTATAAGAAGCCTTACAAGCAGGCAAAACTTAAACTGTAATGTTAGAAGTCAAGATAGTGGTTAAGAGGAACTATGCAGGGTTAATAGCATGAGATAGGGCTTCTTGGGTGCTGACAGGGCATCTTGGTCTGGGTGGTGAGTACATTGGTGTTGAGTTTATGTAATTCATTCACCTGTACATTTATGTGTATTTTTCTTTGTGCTATATTTCAATAATTTTTTTTTTAATTTGCCCATCTTTACATGCTGTGGAAGAGAGCCATCGTTATCAAAATGATCGCTGTTGTAGTGAACATTCGTGCTTCAAATACCTGGCACTGTGTTAGGTGTTAATGTGTGTGTGTGTGTACACTCATATATATATATACTCCTGTGTATATATACACATACTCATTTAATCTTCACAACTCTATGAGGTTTACTTTTATTATTTGCATTTTACAGATAAGGAAACTGGGACACAGAAAGGTTGAGTAACTTGCTGAAGCTCACCCAGCTAGTAAGTGATGGACTCAGACTTTGCACCTAGACATTCTGTCTCTGACGTCTGTGCTCTTAACTGCTCTGCCATACATACAATAAGCTGGGAGTATGCTTGGTCTGTTTGAAGGAGAGCGAGAAGGCCAGTGTAGCAGAAGTGTGAGGCAAGTTGGGGCACAGTAGTAGGAGTTGAAGACTACATAGTAGGTTATTGGAACTTGAAGGCCATGGTAGGAACTTTGGCTTTTACTCTAAGTGCAGTTGGAAGTATTTGGGTGGATTATGGCAGAGGAGTGATGTTAAATGATTTATTTTTTAATCATTTATATTTTAAAAGGAAAACTGTGAGACAAGCCTGTAAATGGTGCAGTGGCAGGAACTGGGAGACCAGTTAGGCTATTAGAATAATTCAGTATTGTTGAATTAGTCAAAGATGATGTGACTTAGACCAGGGTGGCAGTGGGAGGTGGAGAGAAGTTTTCAGATACTGAATATATTTTGAGAATAGGGCCAGGAGAGTTACTGAGGAATTTAGGGTGTGAAATAGATAATAAGGATGATTTTAGAGTTTTGGCCTGAACAACTAGAAGAATGGCATTAACATTTATCAAGATGGGGAAGATTGCAAGAGGAGTTGGTTTGGGGAGGAAGATTAGGATTCTTGGAAATGTTAAATTTGAAATCCTTTTAGACGTCCAAGTGAAGATATTGCATAGACAGTTAAAGTGAGTTCAAGTCAGAAGTCCAGAAGTCCATAAAGATATACATTTGATAATCATCAATTTGCAGGTGGTATTTAAAGATATGAGACTGGGTGATATCTCCAAAGGAATGAATGTAAATAGAGAAGTACTTTCTGCAGCAGTCCAGTGTGTAGATGTCAGGGAGATGAGGAACAATCAGCACAGGAGACTGAGAAGGAGCAGCCAGTAAGATGGGGGAAACCAAGAGGGTGATGTCTTAGAAAGCAGATGGGAGGGCCAGGCGCAGTGGCTCACACCTGTAATCCCAGCACATTGGGAGGCCAAGGCAGGTGGATCACAAGGTCAGGAGTTCGAGACCAGCCTGGCTAAGATGGTGAAACCCTGTCTCTACTAAAAAATACGAAAATTAGCTGGGCGCGATGGTGGGCGCCTGTAATTCCAGCTACTCGGGAGGCCGAGGCAGGAGAATTGCTCAAACCCAGGAGGCAGAGGTTGCAGTGAGCCGAGATTGCACCACTGCACTCTAGCCTGGGCAACAGAGCAAGACTGCGTCTCAAAAAAAAAAAGCAAGCAAGCAGGTGGGAAAAGTGTTTTAAGGAAGAGACAGAACCTCAGTTTTTTTCTTATTTTTTATTTTATTATTATTAGTCAGTATTGGATCAGATTGGTTTTTTTTTTGTTGTTTTGTTTTTTTTTTTTTTTTTTTTTGTGTGTATTGGTTTTTTTTTTTTTTTTTTTTTTTTTTTTTTTTTTTTTTTTTTTTTTTTTTTGAGACGGAGTCTTGCTCTGTCGCCCAGGCTGGAGTGCTGTGGCCAGATCTCAACTCACTGCAAGCTCTGCCTCCCGGGTTTACGCCATTCTCCTGCCTCAGCCTCCCAAGTAGCTGGGACTACAGGCGCCCGCCACCTCGCCTGGCTAGTTTTTTGTATTTTTTTTTTAGTAGAGACGGGGTTTCACCATGTGAGCCAGGATGGTCTCGATCTCCTGACCTCGTGGATCAGATTGTATTTTAAGTGAATGTGAGAAACATAGGAAAGTTGGAACAAAGTTTGCTAAAAGTGGGATATATGGAAAGAAAAGAAGCAGGAAAGTTATTATACAATGGACAGGATTATGAAAGTCTGGAGGTTTTAAAAGAGAAGAGAATGCCTGACCATCTTAAATACCTGGTAGCTTTTCTTAGTGTCTGTCTTTTCTCACTGTCTTACCAACCTTTTAATTCATACAGGATTTGAATCAAAAGATGAGTGTCATGGTTCAAGTTTTTGAATACAGTGATTTACCTTCTTTTAGGGGGTGACAAGACAGCCATATAAGAAATAGGAAAGGGACCATTTTACTTCTCTGCTCCTGAGAACTTGCCCCATCAGCAAAGCTCTTTTAGTTCCACTCTGCCTTCTCTTGCCCATTATCCAGGAAGATGAAAGTAGTTCAGGTATGAGGAGGGAACAAAGTAAAGCCGTCTGTACTGACCTGACTCCTCCCTCTGGTAATGGCAGGTGACTTAGTAGAGCTGGATCAACATTAATCATTAATATTCCAGATTTATGACTTCATCTCCATTAAATAAAAATCTAATGTGGAAATGTGTTTCAATTTGAAAAGTTTTTACTTTTAGTGCATATTGCTAAAATGTGTATTTCTACTAGCTATTAAAGAAAGATCAATCTAAGAGACCTTATGTTAAGAAGAGATTGTGCCAAAGAGGCCAGTCATCATAGAACCTTCTAGTCCACAGCCTCTTAAGGAAACCATAGGACCAGTCTGTAGCCAAACCATAACTGGTCAGCAGGTTAGTGCAGTTAGATAGCAGTTTATATTTTTTTGCTTTTACTCTTGGCCATGCAAATGCAAACTCAGAAATAGGCAATTCAAGTGCTGTGGAAGATTGAGGGAACCTGGAGCAGACCACAAATGAATAAAAATTATGAGTAAGTAGAAGTTACGAGGTAGAGAATAGGTACCATCAGTAGAGAGTAAAGTAGTTAGAAACATCAGAAGTACAGAAATAGAGATGCTGGCCAGGCGTGGTGGCTCATACCTGTAATCCCAGCACTTTGGGAGGCCGAGGCAGGTGGATCACTTGAGGTCAGGAGTTCAAGACCAGTCTGACCAACATGGTGAAACCCCGTCTCTACTAAAAATAAAAAATTAGCTGTGCATGGTGTTGTGTGCCTGTAATCCCAGCTACTCAGGAGGCTGAGGCAGGAGAATTGCTTGAACCCAGGAGGCAGAGGTTGCAGTGAGCCGAGATCGCACCATTGCACTCCAGCCTGGGTAAAAAAAGGAAAACCCCACCTCAAAAAAAAAAAAAAAAAAAAAAAAGAAGAAATAGAGATGCTTAATCCACATTACAGTAGGGAAGCAATAAGTTCCGGAAAACAAAGCAATGTTTACCTAGTATCAAGACTTGAATTCAAACTTGAACGTGCAGGCCAGGTGCGGTGGCTCATGCTTGTAATCCCAGCACTTTGGGAGGCCAAAGCAGGCGGATCACCTGAGGTTGGGAGTTTGAGACCAGCCTGACCAACATGGAGAAACGCTGTCTCTACTGAAAATACAAAATTAGCATGGTGTGGTTGGTGCATGCCTGTAATCCCAGCTACTCAGGAGGCTGAGGCAGGAGAATCACTTGAACCCAGGAGGTGGAGGTTGCCGTGAGCCGAGATCACGGCATTGCATGCCAGCCTGGGCAACAAGAGTGAAACTCTGTGTCAAAAAAAAAAAAAAATCTTGAACAAGCTTTTGTAGTGTATGATCAGACTGTCTTGTAATTTCTGATTTTTATGTGAAATTCTTGCCTCTTCCTTATTACCATTTTTAGCTTTACAATGAAATCCCTTATTCAGTCCAAAAGAACCCAACATTAAGCTGAGTATAAATATTTAGACTTACCAAGCAGATACATAAGGAAATACTTTTTAACATTTTTTTCTTCCAGGCCAGGTGTGGTAGCTCACACCCGTAATCCCAGGGAAGGCCAAAGTGTGAGGAACCCCGTGCCCAGCCTGGGCAACATGACAAAGCCCTATCTCTACAAAAATGTACAAAAATTAGCCAGGTGTCGTGGCCTGCGCCTGTGGTCCCAGCTACTAGAGAAGCTGAGGTGGGGGGATAGCTTGAGCCCGGGAGGTCTAGGCTTCAGTGAGCCATGATCGCGCCACTGCATTCCAGCCTGTGTGACAAAGTGAAACCCTGTCACACACAAAAAAAATTTTCTTGAAATACAAAAGAAAAATGCCACAGAGTAATTTAACAGATGATAATAAAACACTTAAAATGTTAATTTATTTGAAGGTGATTTTTAAGGAATATTTTATCTGTTATAATAAAAAGTTAAGCACAAGTTCATTTACGAAATAATATCCTCTGCACTCGATTTTTTTTTTGAGCAAAGTTTCGCTCTTGTTGCCCAGGCTCTTGTATAGTGGTGCAATCTTGACTCACTGCAACCTCCACCTCCTGGGTTCAAGTGATTCTCATGCCTCAGCTTCCCGACTAGCTGGGATTATAGGCATGCACCACCATGCCCAGCTTATTTTTGTATTTTTAGTAGAGATGAGGTTTCGCCATGTTGGTCAGGCTGGTCTTGAACTCCTGACCTCAAGTGATCGGCCTGCCTGGGCCTCCCAAAGTGCTGGAATTACAGGCATGAGCCACCATGCCCAGCCATCACTTGAATGATTATTAACACCAGGGAATGAAATGTTTTTCTAGGTTTTAACTTTTCAGATTTTTTGTTTTTTGGGGGGGCGACGGGATATTTCTTCGTTGCCCTGAGCAGAGTGCGGTGGTGCCTGCTGTCACTGCCCAACAGTCACTGCCCTCAAGCAGTTCTCCCACCTCACCGTTCCAAAGTGTTGGAATTAAAGGCATGAGCCACCACACTGGCAACTTTTCAGAATTTTTAAGTGACCATGATGGAGTTTACCATCTCTCAACCCCCACACCTCCACACACACACACACAAACTTTGAAAATCTGGACAAAATAAATGAAACAATGTGTTTTAGACTTTGGACAACAGCAATGCAGGACTGTGATCCCTAAAAGAAGGGAAACAAATAAGGTGAGCTCTAAATTCACCCACCCACCCTGGCTTTTTGCCTGGGGCACATTCTAAATTGTAGATCTGGAACAGGGAATCTGGAGCAAAGAACGAGATGAAGAGATAGAGATCAGAATTTATGGAAGCTGAGGCAGCAGAAGTTGTAGGGCAAAGTTCAGCAGGAAGGACACTTTGTCAAAAAATAATGCTATCCATAGAAGTCTTTGACTTTTTGCTGAATTCTAGAATGGACATACATGGAGTGAAACTGTAAAGCCAGACAAAGAGCAACCAGATTGATGTGAACTGACAGACATGAGAGGTCACAGAGGGCTGGGAAGCGTTTGAGTTTTTACTGGCTAGAGGGGAAAGTCCTTCTTGATTACTCACATTTAAGGACAAAATAATACCAATCTTAAAAACTCTTGGGGAAAAAAAAAAAAAGGCCGGGTGCAGTGGCTCACGCCTGTAATCCCAGCACTTTGGGAGGCCCAGACGGGTGGATCACAAGGTCATTAGATCAAGACCATCCTGGCTACCACAGTGAAATCCCGTCTCTACTAAAAATACAAAAAAAATTAGCCGAGCACGGTGGCGGGCACCTGTAGTCCCAGCTACACGGGAGGCTGAGGCAGGAGAATGGTGTGAACCCCGGGAAGCAGAGCTTGCAGTGAGTGGAGATCACAGCACTGCACTCCAGCCTGGGCGACAGAGCAAGACTCCGTCTCAAAAAAAAAAAAAAAAAAAAATTGAACATAGGGTTGGGCATTGTGGCTCAAGCCTGTAATCCCATCACTTTGGGAGGCTGAGGCAGGCGAATTCCTTGAGCTCACGAATTCCAGACCAGCCTGGGCAACATGGCGAAACTCTGTCCTTACAAAAAAATACAAAAATTAGCCAGGCGTGGTGGTGCTCACCTGTAGTCCCAGCTGCTCAGAAGGCTGAGATAAGAGGATGGATTGAGCCTGGAAGGGGGAAATTTCAGTGAGCCATGATCATGCCACTGCACTCCAGTCAGGATGATAGAGCCAGACCTTATCTCAAAAAAAATTTTTTTTCGAACATAAGACTATTATATTCAAAAATTAGCTTAAAATGGCTCGATAGGCCTGACTTACAGAAGAGTTCAAACTTACAGATGAACGCATAGAAAATCTTCTGGTGAAGAATTTCCAGGACACATAAACCATAAAAATAAAAAAATTTAATTGAACTTAAAATTTAAAAGCATGTTCAAGGATACTGTTATGAAAATGCAAAGGCAACTTACGGACTGGGAGAAATATCACAGTATAGTATAAACATCTGACAAACAACTAGATTCCAGAATATATAAAGAATATAATAGTGTTAAAGTGGTAAATATTCTTGTTTCCAGAACATAACAGAAAGAAGACAGCCCAATTAAAAATTTGATTTGAACAGACACTTTAGTTTAAAAACTGATTTGAACAGTCACATCACCAAAGTAGAGATGGGAAGCAAATAAGCACATGAGAACGTGCTCAAAATAAGGTGTAGTCATTAGGGAAATATACATTAAAACCACAAAGGGATATCACTACACACCAATTAGAATGAGAAATTAGAATGTTTTGATTCTAGAATGAAGTTGATGATTATCTTTTCTATGTTTTTATATTTATGGAAGTATTCCCAACTCTAATGGTTGCTTCCTATTAGAGTTGGGAATACTTCCATAAATATAAAAACACAGAAAAGATAATAATCTTTCACTAATCATGTAGTGATATTCCTTTGCGGTTTTTAACTTACATTTAATTAACGGTTTTAACAAGTCTTGAGGATGTGGAGCAAGTCATTTGATTTAGGCATCATCGATGATAACATCTGTGGAAGGAAAATAGAATATTTCTGTCTTGTATTCTTCTTTACAAGTGAAGAAAACTTCCTGGAAGCCCATGCTCATGGCTCAACCAGCCAACTGGCAATAGAGAGAAGATCGTGTAAGTGGCTTAAATAAATCAATATTTACCACGTAAGGCTGGATAGGCCCTGAGCGTCCCCTGAAGGACTTGGCAAACGGAAGAAGGATCAACAAAATCACAGTTCTTTTTATCAGAGAAGAGGAAGAATGGCTGTTGACTAACCAAGTTGCAACTGTATTTGATTACACTAAGACTGTGAAGGAGAGGATCAGTGAAGTAGACAAAGAAATGATAGGAAACATCTTGATAATACGTGTGTTCCCAACTTAAATCATTTTACATGCCACTTGAGTTGACTTTGTCTTTAACACTATTAGCCATTTTCTTCCTGAAAGTCTGTTTATTCCCACTTATTTTAATTCTTATTAAAAAATGTTAAATTGGCCAGGTGCGATGGCTCACGCTTGTAATCCCAGCACTTTGAGAAGCCACGGTGGGTGGGTCACAAGGTCAGGTGTTTGAGACCAGACTGGTCAATAGGGTGAAACCCTGTCTGTACTAAAAATACAAAAAATTAGCTGGGCGTGGTGGCGCATGCCTGTAATCCCAGCTACTCGGGAGGGTGAGGCAGGAGAATCACTTGAACCTGGGAGGGGGAGGTTGCAGTGAGCCAGGATCACACCACTACACTCCAGCCTGGGCAACAGAGCGAGACTCTGTCTCAAAAAAAAAAGGTGTTAAATTATAAAATACTTAAAACAAAAATAATTTATCCACATTTAACACTAACATTTTCTCTGTTTGCTTATAATGAAAAAATTGTCTCAAATGAAATGAAAAATTGCTGTAATGAAAAAATTGCTACAGATATATATGTAGCATACATACATATACATTGTGTGTGTGTATATATGGTTGTAACTCTTTCCCAAACCTGCCAGTGTCTTGAAGTTGATGATTCTCTTTTCTATGTTTTTGTATTTATGGAAGTATTGCCAATTCTAATGGTTGCTTCCAAATTTCTCTCCCTGTCTTATCCTTATATGTAGGTGTCCTCCAACATTGTGTTAATTCTTTTGATTTCCTCTAAATCTGTACCTTGTTTGAGAGTTTTATTATCTTTAAAAGGTTCAGATAAACTATGAAACTATTTTTGTTTAATCTGTCTCTAGCTTCCACCTTTTTCTGAGCTTTAAACATATTATTAATCCCCCACCAGACTTCACAGCATGAACCTAAACAAACCATCTGAACCTGGTCCAAAAAATCTGTTCCTCTGTCTTCTACCTTAATTGTGGTGTTACTCTCCACTTCGTTAAAACTTTGGCCTACAGATAAATTTTGTTACTCTGGTAATCAGTATAATATCCAATAGGGAGGTTTCCACATAAATGTTTTAAATGATGTTACCTTTTTTTTTTTTTTGAGATGGAGTTTTACTCTTGTTGCCCAGGGTAGAGTGCAATGGCACAATCTCGGCTCACCGCAACCTCTGCCTCCTGGATTCAAGTGATTCTCCTGCCTCAGCCTCCCGAGTAGCTGGGATTACAGGCACGCCCCACCATGCCCAGCTGATTTTGTATTTTTAGTTAGACAGGGTTTCTCCACGTTGGTCAGGCTGGTCTCAAACTCCCGACCTCAGGTGATCCGCCCACCTTGGCCTCCCAAGGTGCTGGGATTACAGGCATGAGCCACCGTGCCCAGCTATGATGTTAACATTTCTAAGACAACCCATAAAAATCAGTTTAACTCATATTGTACCTGAAGTTTACTTAAAAATGTGAATCACATATCACATTAGTAATATTTCTAAATGAGACGAGCAGCAATGATGGTCCTGTGGATTGATACTGGGGTGCTGTTGGAACTGGACTGAAAATGATGGGATATCCTAAAGTTATTGGAAAGATAAGTGCATAGATGTGAGGCATTGGGCTCAGGACTCTGGATTAAGAAAATGAGGCTGGAAGACAGGTTAAGCATAGTAATGGAAGACTTGATAGGGTGAGAGGAAAAGGTGTGACTTTTGAGGAAAGAAGACTTTAAGATGGTTATGGGTAAAGGAGGTGAGGATGGGGAATTAAGCTGGGAATGGAAACTGAGGTAGGTGGGTAATTATAGGAGCCTCTGTTGTGAATTGACATGGTATTTCCCAGTTGGCCTCCTCTCAATTTAAATTACAGTATTATGGGTTTCCCCCATAATTTTTCCTCCTTCATACAACTGCCATTCTTATGTATAATTTATGTAATAGTTAATACTGTTTTCTTAATATTTAGACTTGGATGCAGGTAATTGTGCAAATTTCTTGTACCAACTTTTAAAATTTTTACAGTTGAACTTTTTTTCTTTTTTAAAGGCAAAGAACAGTGCTTGGCCCTAACAGAAGTGGGGTGGGGAACAGTGGACCTTTCCCTCTCCCAGTTTTTACATATTTTGTGGATATGTATTGATTGTTACAATTTTCCCTTCAGGCTTAAGTATATTTAGTCAAAATCTTTCAGTCTGATAATCACAAAAGGTATCTTCTTATAATGTACATTTCTTGGAAGACTGGGAAGATTGGTTGCGTTTTCCTATGTTAGTTGGCTTTTCCTGTGTTGTGAATTGTCCCTTGATAGGTTTTCATGTTTTTCTATTGGGCTTTTTCTTTTCATGCATAAGAGTTGTCTGTATTAAGAATGTCAGCCAGATTCCACATGTGTACATTTGTTATATATTGAGAGAACAAGAAGGCATGAGCAAGTACAAAGATATTTTAGCTTCTCTTAAACTTTTGTCCCCAACCCTGCCCCACTCAATGTGGAAGTTACTTAATCATATCTGTTCGTCTTTTCCTTTAAGGTTCCTACTTTTACTTTATACTTTAAAAGACTTTTCCAACTTTAGATTGTGAAGCTACTTACCTTTAATTTTTTAAATACTTCTAGAAGCAACTGCCTTTTATTAGCTTATAATTCCTTTACGGTATTTTCACTTTAGTCATCCCTCAAGATCCATGGAAAATTGTAGAGCCTTCTAGGACCTCCTGTGGATACCAAAATCCCCAGATGTTCAAGTCCCTGATATAAAATAGCATGTATTTGTATATAACCTGTGCACAAATCCCCCATATGCTCTTTTTTGTTTGTTTGTTTTCTTTGTGTTTGTAAGACAGAGTCTCAGTCTTTCACCCAGGCTGGAGTGCAGTGGCACAATCTTGACTTACTACAACCTCCGCCTCCCAGGTTCAAGCGATTCTTCTGCCTCAGCCTCCCGAGTAGCTGGGGCTACAGGTGCGCACCACCACACGTGGCTAACTTCTGTATTTTTAGTAGAAGCAGGGTTTCATCATGTTGGCCAGGCTGATCTCAAACTCCTGACCTCAAGTGATCCACCCACCTTGGCCCTGCAAAGTGCTGGGATGGCAGGTGTGAGCCACTGCGCCCAGTCCCCCATATGCTTTAAATTGTCTCCAGATTACTTATAATACTTAATACAATGTAAATAGTTATTGTACTGTGTTGTTTAGGGAATAATGACAAGGAAAAAAAAGTCTGTACATATTTAGTACAGACACAATTTTTTTCTGAAACTTTTGTTTCTTGGTTGACTCCATGGATGCAGAACCCATAGATACAAAAGGCTAACCATGTAATAAGTTTCCAGATCCAGTTGTGGGTTTTTGATTGTTGGTTGGTTTGTTTGTTTTTGAGATGGAGTTTCGTTCTTGTCGCCCAGGCTGGAGTGCAATGGCACAATCTTGGCTCATGGCAACCTCCGCCTTCCAGGTTCAAGCGATTCTCCTGCACCAGCCTCCCAAGTAGCTGGAATTACAGGCGCCTGCCACCGTGCCCAGCTAATTTTTGTATTTTTAATAGAGATGGAGTTTCACCATGTTGGCCAGGCTGGTCTAGAACTCCTGACCTCAGAGTGTCCACCCATTTTGGCCTCCCAAAGTGTTGGGATTACAGGCATGAGCCACCACGCCTGGCCCCGGTTATATTTTGATGCTTATTCTTAACTGTCACATCTTTAGAATATGCCCATTTAAGAGAATGATCTAAAATCCAATTCTGAGGTTCTGAGACTGCTTCTATTTTAATATTTGTAGCTACATTTTAAATTATTATTACACAGCTGAGGTTGTAAATGTTCAGTCTTTCAGAATTTATGAGGCGGCCATCACTCACCTACTTCCTTTTGAATGTCATAGAAAGGGAAAAACTATACAAATAGGAATGACCTTTGAAAGTAAGTGAATTAATGAATTCTATATTAATGCTTTTGTAGAAAGTGAATAATGCAGATTTTGTAATGTTAGTAAACCTATATGGTAGATAATACGGTAGGTAAGTGATGAGTAAAGCACAACTCTTGCTTTGAAGGAATGTATTGCCATTAATTTGGGGGTAGGTTGGGATTAGAGCAGTAAATAAAAAATGGTATATAAAATGGACTAAAGTGAGCCTCATAAGAAAACCTCCCCAAAGGTACATTGTGGATTTTAAGAGAGAGGATATTTTACTGATTATAAGGAAAGCCTGAATGGAAAAGTAACATTGGTGATGACCATCAGTGAAAGGATAGGATTTTAGCAGGTAGAGAGGTGGGGAGAATACTTTGGACAGAGACAATTTTAGAAGGGGGAAAAAGAAACCCAGAATGGGAAAGCACAGGGCATATGCATTGGGGAAACAAGATTTGTGTGTGTGTGTGGCATTAAGTGTGAGGACAGTAGGAAATAAAGTTGGAAAGGTTGAAAAGATAGGTTGGGGTTACGTTTGGTGAGCATTAGGAGTGTTTTCATTGACAGGAAAGGGAAATGATACAGATCTACTTTGTGCTGTATGATAGCCACTAGCCGTATACAACTCTTGAGGCCTTGAAATATGTCTAGTCCAATTGCGACGTGCTCCAAGTGCAAAGTACACATTAGATTTTTAAGGCTCAGTATGGGAAAAAAAGTCATTAAAATGTTTATATTGGTTACATGTTGAAATAAATGTTTTTGATATACTGGGTTAAATAAAATACTGAAGTTAATTTTACCTGTTTCTTTCTATTTTTTAATATGGCTACACTAAATTAGAAAATTTTAAATTATGTGGCTCACATTTGTGACTTAGATTATATTTCTGTTGGCATAGTGCTGGTATAGACAGAATACAACAGTATTTGCTAGTACCCATTGTGTGCCAGATTGTCTAGAATTTGTAATACAGTTAATCTTCATGGTAAACTTTATGAGGTAGGTTTTTCTCTCTTTTTTTTTTTCTATTGTGTTTTCTGTCTTTCTTCTTTTTTTTACGGATAATTTTATCACCTAGATACTTGTTTATTTTTTATTTTTTTGGTCACCCAGACTGGAGTGCACTGGCACAATCTCAGCTCACTGCAACTCTGCCTCCCGGTTTCAAGTGATTCTCGTACCTCAGCCTCCCTAGTAGCTGGGATTACAGGTGTGCACCACCACGCCCAGCTAATTCTCGTATTTTTAGCAGAGACAGGGTTTCACTATGTTGGCCAGGTTGGTCTCGAACTCCTGACCTTAAGTGATTGGCCTGCCTAGGCCTCCCAAAATGTTACAGTTACAGACGTGAGCCACGGTGCCTGGCCCCCAGATACTTTTTTTGTTTCTTTTCTTTTTTTTTTTTTGAGTTGGAATTTCTGTCCCCTAGGCTGGAGTGCAGTGGCACGATCTCAGCTCACTGCAAGCTCCGCCCAGCTAATTTTTTGCATTTTTAGTAGAGACGGGGTTTCACCATGTTAGCCAGGATGGTCTCAAACTCCTGACCTCGTGATCCGCCCGCCTTGGCCTCCCAAAGTGCTGGGGTTACAGGCGTGAGCCACCGCACCTGGCGATATTTTTTCAAGTAACTGGAGTGCATAGAGGTTAAGCAACATACCCTGAGATCACGCCACTACTAAGTAGGAAGCCAGGATTCAAATTTAGGCCTCTCTGGCTTCAGAGCCATGGTTTTCCCAGTATACTGTGGCATGTTGTCATTGGACTATTAAAGGTGATTGAGTTGGAGAACGAAGCGATTGGAGTAGGGCTTTTGCAAATTGTAATAAAGATAAATGAGGGGAAGAGACCTCATTTCCAGCTTTCTTCTTTTTGTTTTGTTAATGTTCCTTTTTGCAGGAATGGCAGATGCTTTTCTTAAAATGATTTTTCAAACCCTGTCTTTTTGAAGTGTCCTGTGTATTAACTGACTCTCAAAATATTTGTTTTATCGTCTCTGTAGATTTGATAATGGGCTGCATTAAAAGTAAAGAGAACAAAAGTCCAGCCATTAAATACAGACCTGAAAATACTCCAGAGCCTGTCAGTACAAGTGTGAGCCATTATGGAGCAGAACCCACTACAGCGTCACCATGTCCGTCATCTTCAGCAAAGGGAACAGCAGTTAATTTCAGCAGTCTTTCCATGACACCATTTGGAGGATCCTCAGGGGTAACACCTTTTGGAGGTGCATCTTCCTCATTCTCAGTGGTGCCAAGTTCATATCCTGCTGGTTTAACAGGTGAGATTTAAATGGACAAGTACATTGTCTGTCTGAGAACATCACCTTGGGTAATATATACTTAAGTCTTATCTGCCTTTAAGAAAGATACCTTACCTGAGGACTTCTCAAATAATTGTATGTGAAAATTAGTCTCTAACATAAAAATTAGTTTTATTGTATACATGGGTATGGTTCTGGAAAATTGGTGGTAACCTGATGGTGATTATGTACTGGATCATGTCATTAATTATTTTATTAACTCATTATTCAAATAGTTATTGAGCTCCCCCCACCCACCCCACTGTGTGGTAGGCACTGGGAACATAAAGATTAAAAACATATACCTTTCCCTCAAGAATTTGACAACTTCTCAGGATTGTAAAGTGCTTAAGGCTTATAGTAGTTACTTAATAGATGTTAATTAAGTGACAGTGAAGTAGTGATAATAGAATGTTTCTCCCAGATGCTGCTGATTTAAAAAAGAAAAATCCTAAAGCTCAGAGAGTTGAAATGATTTTTCCCCCACGTCACAGTAAGTAGGAGAGCTCAGATTTATTGTCCTGTTCCAGAATTCCAATTATTACATTATCATATCCTTTTACAGAATAGCAAGAAGTGATAGTTGACAACCTTTCATGGAGAAGGAAGGTTCTTAAAAAAGTAGATTCAAACAGTTTTAAAAGAGAGAAAATGAGCTCTTTTGTAAAGGGTCCCATATCAGGATGCTTTTTCATTGAAGTAACGAAGTATAGCTGGCTTAAAAAGGTAGGGTGAGTTTCAGGGTTCCCTGACACAGCAGTTCTGTGGTGTCATCAAGGACTCAGATTTCTTTATCTCTCTTCTGCAGCCCTTGGGAGTGTCTTTATCCTTAGGCTTGGCAAAACAGCTGCCAGCGTCAAATCAAGCAATATATGTCCTCGTTAATAGCCAGTGGGGGCAAAAGATAAATCTCCGCTACAAGCATGGACTGACTATACATTTGTTTCTTCAGTCTGTTCCAACTGAACCAAAAACAATAGCAAGGCCAGGCGCAGTGACTCACACCTGTAATCCCAGCACTTTGGGAGGCCGAGGCGGGCAGATTGCCTGAGCTCAGGAGTTTAAGACCAGCCTGGGCAACATGGCGAAACACTGTCTCTACTAAAATTACAAAAAAATTAGCCAGGCGTGGTGGTGTGTGCCTGTAGTCCCAGCTACTCGGGAGGCTGAGGCATGAGAAGTGCTTGAACCCAGGAGGCAGAGATTGCTGTGAGCCGAGGTTGCGCCACTGCACTCCAGTCTGGGTGACAAAGCAAGACTCTATCGCAAAAAAAAAAAAAAAAAAAAAAGCCATAGGACTGCCGTACACTGATTCTGTTAGACTTCATTTGAGAAGTTATGCATATTAAGTCAATTACAGTCTTAATTCCAGCCCCCTAACTGAATACTTAAGTAGTAGATGGCCATGAGGGCATTTCTCAGTCTTTAGCAAAAGTTTACTTTTAGAATTATGTTTGGGAAAGATAGTGATCTAAAATGGTTGAATATTGATACTTAAAGGCACACTTTAGACTGAGTGCAGTGGCTCATGCCTGTAATCCCAGCACTTTGGGAGGCTGAGGCGGACGGATCACAAGGTCAAGAGATCGAGACCATTCTGGCCAACATGGTGAAACTCCATCTCTACTAAAAATACAAAAAAATTAGCTGGGCATGGTGGCTCGTGCCTGTAATCCCAGCTACTCGGGAGGCTGAGGCAGGAGAATGGCTTGAACCCAGGAGATGGAGGTTGCAGTGAGCCAAGATTGCACCACTGCAAATCCAGCCTGGCAACAGAGCGAGACTCCGTCTCCAAAAAAAAAAAAAAAGACACACTTTAGTTACCTAAAGCAATTTACTTATATAAAATACTCCATTAGGGGTATTCATTTATTAACTCAGTGTCTGTGTATCAGGTATGGAGAGTTGAGCAAGACAAACAAGGTTTCTGCCCTAATGGAGCTTACATTATAGAGGGTTGGACAATAATTAGTGAATAAACAACTAAACAGGATGGATGATTAATGATCCTTAAATGCTGTGAAGGAACTAACTAGAATGATGGTGAAGGCCTTACAGTTAATCAGGGAAAGCTATCTCAAAAAGAAATCATTTGAACTGAGATTTTTTTTTGGGGGGGGGGAGGGAGATGGAGTCTCCCTTTGTCACCCAGGCTGGAGTGCAGTGGCGCAATCTCAGCTCACTGCAAGCTCCACCTCCCAGGCTCAAGCGATTCTCGTGCCTCAGCCTCCCGAGTAGCTAAGATAAGAAATGCACCACGGCACCCGGCTAACTTTTTTTGTACTTTAGTAGAGACGGGGTTTCGCCATGTTGGCCAGGCTGGTCTTGAACTCCTGACTTAGGTGATGCACCCGCCTTGACCTCCCAAAGTGCTGGAATTACATGCGTGAGCCACCACTCCCGACCTTGAGCTGAGATTTGATTAGCCAGAATGACCTACCTATGTGCAATCCTGGGAAAGAGCTTTCTAGAGAGAGGGAATAACAAATGCAACATTTAGGAGATACAGGGAGACTTGGAAGTTTTGAGTATAAACAGAGGGGAGAATTGTATAATATGGGATTGAAGAGTTAGGAGACCACAATTACTCAGGACCCCATAGACTGGTAGGGAGTTTAGGTTTTATTCAAAGCTAGGAAGAAACTACTGAAGAGATTAAGAAAGGATTTGCATGATTGAATTTTCTTTTGCGGAAAAACGGTCTCTGATAGCTGTGTGGAGAATGGATAGTAGGGAAGCTGTGTAGAAGCAGATGAGACTAGCACTTTCAGTAGTCCACCCAGCCCCAATGAGAGATGACAAGGACTTGGGTTAGGGTAGCAGCAGTGGAAATGGAAAGTAAATAGTAAGTATATTAGAGGTAAAACTGATAGCACTAGTAATGGACTTGGCTTGAGTACCTGATTAGATAGTAGGGCCATTTACTTAGATAGGAAAGACTTGGGTACAGGTTAGAGGACAAAAATCAAGAGCTTTGTTTTGTAATAGATTTTAAATGCTTATTAGACATCCAAATAAAGATGTCGTCCGGGCACGGTGGCTCACACCTTTAATTCCAGCACTTTGGGAGGCCAACTCAGGTAGATCACTTGAGGTCAGGAGTTTGAGACCAGCCTGGCCAACATGGTGAAACCCCATCTCTACAAAAATACAAAAATTAGCGGGGCATGGAGGTGCACACCTGTAATCCCAGCTACTCAGAACGGTGAGGCAGGAGAATCGCTTGAACCCAGGAGGTGAGGTTGTGGTGAGCCAAGATTGTGCCATTGCACTGCAGCCTAGACAACAGAGCAAGACTCCATTTCAAGAAAGAAAAAAATTTTTTTTGATCTGACAAGTCAGTGGGATTATATTGAGTACAGCATATATATATTCAAATTAAAAATATGTTGGCCAAAGGATACAAAATTTAGATAGGAGGAGGCAAGAGATCTATTGTAAAACACGGTTAGCAATATATTGTATTCTTGAAAACTACTAACGAAATTTTAAGTGTTCTCACCACAAAAATGATATGTGATGCAATGCATATGTTAATTAGCTCTAGTTAGCCATTTCACAAGTAGACATATTTCAAAGCATCCTGTTGTATACAATAAATATATACCGTTTTTAAAAAGAATATTAATTTATTATGGGGTTTTTAACCTGAATGCCTGCCTTGAATAATTTTAACATTGAAATGGTCATGCATATTGTATACATCTGTTTTATTATTTGTTTTGTTTGCAAATAATAGTTTGGCTGTTCAGGATGCTAATCTCTTTAAGCATCTGCACATAATGCTAAATATGACAGTTTAGTTTTTGAATTTATACTTTATAATTCATATCATCATACCATTTTATTTTATTTTATTTTTTTGATGCAGAGTCTCGCTGTGTCGCCCAACCTGGAGTGCAGTGGCACAATCTCGGCTCATGGCAACCTCCACCTCCAGGTTTCAAGCGATTCTCCTGTCTCAACCTCGCGAGTAGCTGGAATTACAGGCATGCGCCACCATGCCTGGCTAATATTTGTATTTTTAGTACAGACGGGTTTTCGCCATGTTGACCAAGCAGGTCTCAAACTCCTGGCCTCAAGTGATTCGCCCACCTTGGCCTCCCAAAGTGCTGAGATTACAGACATGAGGAGCTGCTGTGACCACCTGATGCCATTTAAGACAGAACATGACATTTTTATCTTTAAGTGTTAAATATGTAATAATTTTGCTAGAACTAGTAAATTAGTTATTACTGGTAATGATTAGATGTAATTGTTCATTCATTATTTATATGAAGAACACTGCCCCACTTGTTTATAGTGCTTATCAGTGCTTTTTCTGTCAAATAATTGATTTGAAATTTGACTACATTTCCAAGCCAGAGATGTTGCTACCATGAGTCAAAATTAAATTTGTTGACTGGACACAGTGGCTTGCGTCTGTAATCCCAGCACTTTGGGAGGCTAAGGCGGGCGAATCACTTGGGGCCAGAGTTCAAAACCAGCCTCGCTAACCCAGTGAAACCCGGTCTCTACTAAAAATAGAAAAAAATTAACTAGGTGTGGTGGCACATGCCTGTAATCCCAGCTACTTAGGAGGGTGAGGCATGAGAGTCGCTTGAACCTAGGAGGCAGAGGTTACAGCAAGTCGGTATCACACCACTGCACTGCAGCCTGGGTGACAGAGTGAGACTTCGTCTCAAAAAAAGAAACAAAATTAAATTTGTTTCTCCAAGTCTACAGAGTTTTACAATTTGCAGAATATAGTAGTAGTATGGAAGGTCTTCAGACAGTTTAAGACTAGTTATTACTACCAGTTATTGAGTTATTGTCCCAGAACATAAAATATGGTCATGTCTCTCTACTTTAAAATTATTCAGTAGCTCCAACTTCTAAAAATAGTTTCTGGAGACTACAGTAAAAACTATCCTTAAGCTTTTTTTTTTTTTCTCTTTTTGGGCTGGCAATAGTTCTTTTTTTCTGTTTTGTTAACTTAGCTACATAATTTACCTTGGTGTTTTTTCCCTCTGATAGGTGGTGTTACTATATTTGTGGCCTTATATGATTATGAAGCTAGAACTACAGAAGACCTTTCATTTAAGAAGGGTGAAAGATTTCAAATAATTAACAATACGTAAGTGTCGTGAATATTTTGTGAGAGAAATACTGACAGAAATCTGGTCTTTACACTGAAACTGCTGAGCTAGTTGTTGATCCAGAGATGAGAGAGGTAGGGCATGGGCTGCCCACTGGGTTTAACGATGCATTGGCTTCTTTAGAGGCATGTCGTAACACTGCTGCTGTAGCCAGAAGTTATTACTTCTACCATTTGTGCTGCTGTGGTTCTGCCATAAACAGAGATTTAAGAATGAAGAGTTATTGAGGGGGGTACATGTAAGTGTATTTTTTTTTTTTTTAATTTTAGGAAGAGAATTCGATGCTCCTATTTTTCTAAGTACCAGATGGTTTAAAGATCTTATCTCATTCTATTAAAAAAAAAAAAAAGGAAAAAGTTGGGTAAGGAACCCATGTACTTTCCAACTGATGAAATTAAGTTGTTTTATTCCTTATGTGACTCTTAGACTTTTAAAGTCTAGAGGTACACTGTAGAAAATTTGATGCTCATTGTAGAAAGTAGATCGAATAATTTCATTAGCAAGCATAATGACCACTCTGTAGCTTCTCAAAATATGTATTTATGGTCTGTTTGCTTCCAGTCATGTTTTCTTCCATCCTTCTTCCCATCTGCTACCAGTTATTGTTCCAGAACATAAAATATGGTCATATCCTTCTACTTTTAAAATTACTCAGTACCTACCACTTGCCATCAAGATAAAAGGAAAACAACAATGATAACAGCCATCATTCATTGAGAATTTACTATGTGCTTCTCCCCTCTTCTGACTCTACTACCCAGGCATACTGAATTACTTGCAATTTTCTGAGTATGCTGGAGTTTCTCATACTCTCATGCTTTCACACATACTGTTTCTTTTTTCTGGAATGTGATGTCTCATCTTTCCATTTCTTTCCTTTATTTAGTTAATCCTGCTCACCCTTCAAAATATAGTTAATATGTCCTTTCTCAAGGATGCCTTTCCTTACATTCTTCCTCCCCTGCCTGGCCCAGTCCTATCCCCTGCTGAATTAAGTCTCTCTCTTAGGTGTTTACATAGCAACCTATGCAAACCTCAATCATAGCTCTCATCACATTTTGAATTACAATTTGTCACTTGCTTGTCATTCTTTTAGACCAGTGGTTCTCAACCTGGGACAGAATCACCCAGGGGACATTTGTCAATATCTGGAGACATTTTTGGTTGTCACAGTTGGGGTGCTGCCACTGTCTTCTAGTGAGTCGAGGCCAGGGACATTGGTGAATATCTTAAAATGCGCACAACAGCCTCCCACAGCAAAGAATGATCAAGTCCAAGGTGTCAGTAGTGCTGAAGTTGCAAAACCCAGCTCTAGACTGTGAATTCCTTGAAGTCAAGGACTGTCTTTTTACTTTTATTTCCAGCACACTCTAAAGTCTGTCACTTGATAGGTGTTCAGTAATGGTAGAATGAATCAATGAATGCTTAGCAGGATCAAATACAAGGTTTTTGGTTTATGTATCTCAAAGTGCTTAGTATATATGAGGAACCACAAACCAAGTGCATGAGTTTCTAAATATTTGAATTACTGAGGGATTTTCCATTCGTTTTCTAGAGAGCAAATTTATCTAGGCATTGATAACATTTTAATTTGGACAGTACCTTTTCAATTTTTGTCTTCAGTGAAGCAAAACATGCATTTAATCTTTAGTAACAAATCCCATATCTGTCTTCCTGTTTAAACACTCATTATATTTGGTCTTTTCACATTAATTTTGAAAAAATGAGGGCTTACGTGTTATAAACCACACATAGTTCTCATGTTCTGAATTATAGTTTAATTTTGGTCTTACTGGAATATTTCTAGATAACATGTTTATAAGTATGCATTAGTCTAGAAATTCAGGGTTTTTTTGTTTTTTGTTTTTTTGAGATGGAGTTTTGGTCTTGTCACCCAGGCTGGAGTGCAATGGCATGATCTTGACTGACTGCAAACTCTGCCTCCCAGATTGAAGCGATTCTCCTGCCTCAGTCTTCTGAGTAACTGGGATTACAGGCACACACCACCACTCCCAGCTAATTTTTGTATTTTTAGTAGAGACAGGGTTTCACCATGTTGGCCAGGTTGGTCACGAATTCCTGACCTCAGGTGATCTGCCCACCCCAGCCTCCAAAAGTACTGGGATTGCAGGCGTAAGCCACTGCGCCCGACCAGAAATGCAGTGGTTTTTTTTTTTTTTTTTTCCTTTCTTTTTTCTTTCTTTTTTTTTTAGATGGAGTCTCATTCTGTTGTCCAGGCTGGAGTGCATTGGCATGATCTGGGCTCACTGCAACCTCCACCTCCCAGGTTCAAGCGATTCTGCTGCCTCAGCTTCCCAGGTAGCTGGGACTACAGGTGCACGCCACTGCGTCTGGCTAATTTTTGTATTTTTAGTAGAGACGGGGTTTCCCCATGTTGACCAGGCTGGTCTTGAACTCCGGACCTCAGGTGATCTGCCTGCCTCAGCCTCCCAAAGTGCTGGGATTACAGGCTTGAGCCACTGCGCCTGGCCCATCAATTCAGTTTTTAACTTTATTGCTCATTGTTAATTGTTTGGCTACAGGAATGTTAGAGCATTGTGTTGTTTTTGTTTTTTTGTTTTTTTGTTTTTTATCTAAAATGAGTAAAAAAGAATATTACAATTTTATGTACTATAAAGAGAAAAGCATTTGGCAATAAAGAATGGACTACTGATACACATGCTATAACCTAGATGAACCTTTAAAAAATTATTCCAAGTAAAAGAAGTCAGTTACAGAAGACCACATAAATGACATGTTTCCATTTATATGAAGTGCATGCAGTGGGCATATCCATAGAGACAGACAGAAAGCTGATGAGTGGGGTTGCCAGTGGTTGGAGGGAGTTGGGGGTGCGGAGTGACTGCTTATGGGTACAGGGTTTCTTTTGGGGGCGATGAAAATGTTCTAAAATTGATTGTGATAATGGTTGTACAACTCTGAATGTATTAAAAACTAGTGAATTGTACATCTTAAATGGGGGAATTTTATGGCATGCAGCTTACACCTTAAAGTTTTAGAAAAAAAAAAAAAAATGGAGTAATTTGAAAGATTTACTTCCCAAATTGTTTTATTCACCATAGTCTTAGGTTGAAAGAATTGTGTTAAAAAAAGAAATCTAATAACTGAAAGTGTGTAGGGTTTTGGGGCTTTATTTGGAACAGCAGTATGCAATTGTGCTTCCTTTAATTCATGTGACCTATTTTCTAATATCGTTCAAGTTTAATTCTTGATTCAATGAATGTATAAGTAAAAAATGAAAGTAATACCCTTCGTTTACTTCAGATGGAAGATAGCACTGCAATATTTTGTACCTTGGGCAATTGTCTACCTTGCGGTGATTGCTGTTTTATGTGTTGCAGGGAAGGAGATTGGTGGGAAGCAAGATCAATCGCTACAGGAAAGAATGGTTATATCCCAAGCAATTATGTAGCGCCTGCAGATTCCATTCAGGCAGAAGAGTATGGCACTACTTCATATTTTATTAATTATTTTGATTTTTAAAATGTTTTAATGCACATTCTACTTAGCCACAACTTTACACACACAGAATTACATACCAGTCTTAATTCAGCTAATGTATCGTATTAATAGATGTTACTTAAAAATTAATAACTAACATCATAGTATTTGCTTAGAGTAGGATCATAAACGAATCTGCATCAATTATATTTCCTTATGCCTAGTCTCTTTTGTGTTTTCACTTAAATATGTATCTGTAAACCTTTTGCATATTTTTCAGACTGTCTCACTTTAAAAATTTGCCTTCAGATCATCCCTTATTTTTTAACTTGCAGCTTATATATGGGGGTGTGCTGGTATGGATGGGTATATTGGTGTATATATGCATCCCATACATATCAGAGACTTACATTTTTCTTTTTTTTTTTTTGAGACAGGGTCTTGTCTCTGTCGCCCAGGTTGGAGTGCAGTGGCGTGATCTCGGCTCACTGCAACCTCCACCTCCCAAGCTCAAGCAATTCTCCTGCCTCGGCCTCCCAAGTAGCTGGGACTACAGGCATGCACCACCATGCCCAGCTAATTTTTGTATTTTTAGTAAAGACGGGGTTTTGCCTGTTGGCCAGGCTGACTCCTGACCTCAAGTGATCCACCCGCCTCAGCCTCCCACCCAAGTGCTGGGATCACAGGCGTGAGCCATTACGCCTGGCCCAAAGACTTACATTCTTTAAAGTTTTACTATTTTTAAATATTTCAGAGATTTATTACCACTTTATGATTATAAAAGTAATATGCCCATGAAAAAATATTACCTTCAGTTAGTTTTATATGACTGTTAACCTCTTGATTTTAGGCACTTGCATTGTAGTTAATGTAGGAAAGTATCCTTCTCTTTTAGCAAGTACACACTGAAGTATTTGAGGTAATAATTCAGCATGTTTGCAACTTAAAATTAGTTAAGAAAAAATATGTATCTATATATACATGCACACACATACATACAGAGAGACGGAGAGAGTATGACAAAGCAAAGTGTTAGCTGTTGGGGAACCTAGTTGTAGGGTTTATTGTAGGGTGTATGGGAGTTCTGTGTCCTATTTTTGCAACTTTTAAAAAGTCAAAATTCACCTTCAGTGACATACTACTTTTAGGTTAAACCAGTTTATCTGGGATTCATAAATGCTACTTTATTTTCATATTATAACACTTAACAGAGTGCCTTGCATATGATAGGTGCTCTATCAATGTTTGTTTGCTTTTATTAATGACCTGTAATGTGTCTCAATAACTCTTTGTTCTACTATGGTGCTTCTTACTTTCTGTTTTTGTCTTCTGCAGTTTTCTGTGAGCTCTTCCACAGCAGACACTGTCATTTTATTCACAAAACCTTATTAAATTAAACCCACACATATTTAGAGTTACTAATAATTTGGGTATGATATACTTGTGTCTTACTGAATACAGATGATGATGCTGTTACCCTCAGGGAACCACTTCTATTCTTCCTGTCATAGTCTTAATATTTCCATTTGTCACTGACAGAAAGGGTCTGTTATTTTGCTGCCTTTCCTTCTCCATTTACTGTTCCTGTGACTGTCAGGTGGAGTTTTAAGAGACATATTGAGTAGTTAATACATGGAAATACTATAAGAGTATAAGTATATTCTAACAGTAATATTTGGATATTACTATTTAATCAATAAAACTCTTAAATTTTCCTGTATTTTGAGCTGTGTTCTCTTAACTATTCTTTGTCATCCAAACCTATCCCAATCCATTCTTACTGACGCTTGTGTATAATTTTTCTGAACCTCATACTTTTCAATTCAAAACACTTAATTTTTTTTCCAGATGGTATTTTGGCAAAATGGGGAGAAAAGATGCTGAAAGATTACTTCTGAATCCTGGAAATCAACGAGGTATTTTCTTAGTAAGAGAGAGTGAAACTACTAAAGGTATGAATATTGTTATATTAGTGTAAGTATAAAATTTCTTGAGGCAGTAGTTTGAGAAAGATATAGTGAAAGTTTTTATTTTTCACCCAGGTGCTTACTCCCTCTCTATTCGTGATTGGGATGAGGTAAGGGGTGACAATGTGAAACACTACAAAATTAGGAAGCTTGACAATGGTGGATACTATATCACAACCAGAGCACAATTTGATACTCTGCAGAAATTGGTGAAACACTACACAGGTATGTGAATATTTCGAAGGTAAAAATTATTTCTTCACATTCTAGTTTATGAGTACAAAATTCATATCCTCATTTCTCTTACGATTTAACACACTTATTTACACATAATACATACCCAATAAATGTCTGTTGTAATCTAGTTTTAAAAGGAGGAACAGGTAATACTTAGTACTTGAATCGTGCTACTCAGATAATGTGCTAATAGACTCTCATCATTTGAGTCCTTATATCTTACTGGCATAGTATTTACACTGGAGTTCATTTCGTCACATGTACGTTGTGAAAATAAACCTAAAAGCAAATATTTATGGACACTTAGTAAGTAAAACTAAACATTGGGTAGCAGAAAAAGCTACGTCAGAAGGATTACCTTCCTCTGCATGGGCTGGATCACATAAGCTTTCCTAAATAAAAATCCAATGAAATTTGGTCTGATGATACATTTTTCTTATCCTAGAAAATTAACCTACAGTGATTATAGACATTTTTTGTCTTTCAAGGACTGAAGGTATTTAATATTAGAATCTTCTGTCTCAAAATTTTTCATTACTAATTTGGTATATGAATGCCCCTGAAAGCCGGGAGAGGGGATGTTTCCATGGTAATGTCTTCAATGACAGCTAGCTACAAACTGTGTCTGTCAAGTCAACCAGCAGTCTTCACATTGATTAAGCATGTTACCAAGCAGTGGCATCACTTGTAATTGCCTTTGTCACAATGTGAATTTGTGTGGTTACTTAGAATAGGAGAGAACATGTCTCATTTTCAATAAGAAAGATTGTATAAGCAGAATTCACAAGTTAAGCCGTTATGAATCTAGGGTTCCCTGACTTTGTGTCTCCCTTATTTAAAAAATCAGTCTCCTGCTAGGCATGGTGGCTTGTGCCTTTAATCCCAACTACTGATGCAGGAGGATCATTTGAGGCCAGGAGTTCAAGAACAGTCTGGGCAACATAGCGAGACCTCATCTCTTAAAAAAAAAAAAGGGGCTGGCACGGTGGCTCACACCTGTAATTGCACCACTTTGGAAGGCTGAAGCGGACAGATCACTTGAAGTCAGTAGTTCAAGACCAGCCTGGGCAACATGACAAAACCCTATCTTTATTAAAATACAAAAAAATTTAGCCAGGCGTGGTGGCGTGTGCCTGTAGGCCCAGCTACTTGGGAGGCTGAGGCAGGAGAATCACTTGAACCTGGGAGGTAGAGGTTGCAGTGAGCTGAGATCACACTGCTGCACTCCATCCTGGGCAACAGAGTGAGACTCCATCTCAAAAAAAAAAAAAAAAAAAAAAATCTCCTACATGATCCTAAGTAAACTTTTTCTTTGATTTTTGGTATGCCTGTTACAAATTAGTAGCTATTAAATATAACATTTAATGATAACATTCTCTTTGAAAATTAATAAAACCCAGTGTACAAAGGCAGAACTTTAGAAGCAGACAGACCTTGATTTGAATCCCGTCTCTACCATTTACTAACTGCAGGACCTTGGGGGAAAGTTGCATATGTTTTCTTTTTTTTTTTTTTTTTTTTTTTTTTTTGAGACAGAGTCTCGCTTAGTCGCCCAGGCTGGAGTGCAGTGGCGCGATCTCGGCTCACTGCAAGCTCCGCCTCCCGGGTTCACGCCATTCTCCTGCCTCAGCCTCCCCAGTAGCTGGGACTACAGGCGCCCGCCGCCTCGCCCGGCTAATTTTTTGCATTTTTAGTAGAGACGGGGTTTCACCGTGTTAGCCAGGATGGTCTCGATCTCCTGACCTCGTGATCCGCCCGCCTCGGCCTCCCAAAGTGCTGGGATTACAGGCGTGAGCCACCACGCCCGGCCTGCATATGTTTTCAAAGCTTCATTTATATGAGATATTTGTAAAGTACGAATTTAGCACAGTACTGGAACATACTAAGTGTTTAGTAAATAATAACTTAAAATATATATATATATTTTAAGTTATACTAAGTAGCAAATATGCTAATATATTTACTGTATATTAGTATATACATACTAAGTATTTAGTAAATAATATATATGTGTGTGTGTGTGTATATATATATACTTTGAGTCAATCTCACTGTGTCACCCAGACTAGAGTGCAGTGGCACGATTTTGGCTTACTGCAGCCTCTGCCTCCCAGGTTCAAGCGATTCATCTGACTCAGCCCCCTGAGTAGCTGGGACTACAGGCATGCACCACCACGCCCGGCTAGTTTTTGTATTTTTAGTAGAGACAGCGTTTCACGTATTGGCCCGGCTGGTCTCAAACTCCTGACCTCGTTATCCGTCCGCCTCAACCTCTCAAAGTGCTGGGATTACAGACGTGAGCCACTGTGCCTGGCCTTAACAATAAATTTTACAAGATATTTCACTTATATATATTTATATTATATATTTATATATATATTTTTCATGTTTTGCTTCTTATGGACAACTCCCTTTTTGTTTTGTGTTTTTAGAGTAAAACTCGAAAGGACTTCTATTTTTGTTTTTCTACAGTTTAAACTTAAAACATTGATACACTACATACCCCATAATTTTTGTAATTGATTTTACAGTGTAGTTTATTCATTTATCTAGAACATGCTGATGGTTTATGCCACAAGTTAACAACCGTGTGTCCAACCGTGAAACCTCAGACTCAAGGTCTAGCAAAAGATGCTTGGGAAATCCCTCGAGAATCTTTGCGACTAGAGGTTAAACTAGGACAAGGATGTTTTGGCGAAGTGTGGATGGGTAAGAAGCCTGAATTTTTGTTTTCTGTCATTGTTTAGCTGTGGATTAAAGTGCAGCAATTTATGATAAAATATGTTTCATTATTTAAGGTAAGTGTTGTTTACTGAAGTTTGGTCTAAAATCCTTTAAAATATAAATTCATAAAATGTGTTGTTTAGGAACATGGAATGGAACCACAAAAGTAGCAATCAAAACACTAAAACCAGGTACAATGATGCCAGAAGCTTTCCTTCAAGAAGCTCAGATAATGAAAAAATTAAGACATGATAAACTTGTCCCACTATATGCTGTTGTTTCTGAAGAGCCAATTTACATTGTCACTGAATTTATGTCAAAAGGTATGTATTAGTATCTCTAGGTATTCGTGTTGATAATATTTTTAAGAGTCTTTATTTCTATTTATATGCATATAGACTTATCGTATACTGTTTTCTAATTTAAGATTTTTCTGTAGACATTTGAATAGAAGAAACCTGACTTTGTTTAATGGAATAGTGATTATCCAGTTATTCCAGAGGATAGTATGACGTTTAAAAGGAAAAGTAGGCAAGCTGAATTAATTTTGAAATTAAGTTTGGCTAAAAGAAACGGAAAAGCTAGAAAGGTAAAAAATAGAAATTGTACACATTTAATTAAAATGATAAAATCAGAAAGATACTTGCATTTTTAGTACTAAAGCAAACAAATAAGGTAAAGTTAAAATAAATTAGTTTTCTCATTTTAATATAAACATTCCTATATTCAGGACTTCTAGGAACTTTTTTCGCCACTGTTTTTTTTTTTTTTGAATAGAGACTGGGGTCTCAACTATGTTGCCCAGGCTGATCTTGAACTCCTGGCCTCAAGCAATCCTCCCTTTTTGGCCTCCCAAAGTGCTGGTATCACCAGCATGAGCCACTGTGCCTGGCCTTCCCACTACTTTCAATGGAAATTTCTTCATTTTCCTAAACTCTAGACCACAAGATGGGATCTTCAGTAACAGGGTTAGGGGGAGGATAAAGATATTAATACTCTTTTCTCTTTTTCCCTGTGCAAATGATCCTTTAGAAGAGGAACTAGTAAGTGAGCAGATAAGCTGACAGGCCTGATTTTTATGTGTTTGATTTGATCTGCTTTATTGTTATTTTTACTCTTGAACCAATAATATACAGTAGTCACTAATTATGTCGCCTTCTCCAGTAGTCTGTCTTGACCAATGATGTAGTTCCATCTAGTGGTGACAAGGACAACTACAAGTTACGTATTTGCTATAGGAAAAGTTTTCCCCACAAAAGGGGACTGAAACCGAAAGTTAAGAAATGGTGCAGCCTATTTATTGATAGCCAGAACACACCTAAAGACCCGAAGCACCTGGCGCTCTTTGGAAGGAATGTGTACTGCAGACAGTTGCCAAATACGGCATTTTTTTGGTTTGCTTGGTGTTTTGTTTTTTGTTTTTGGTTTTTTGTGAGATGGGGCCTCACTCTATCCCCCAGGGTGGAGTGCAGTCACAGTTCTCTGCAGCTTCGACCTCCCTGGGCTCAAGTGATCCTCTCATCTCAGCCTCCCAAGTAGCTGGGATTACAGGTGCATGCCTCCCCACATAGATAATTTTTGTATTTTTCTACAGATGGGGTTTTTCCCTGTTTCCCAGGCTGGTTTGGAACTCCTGGGGTCAAGCAATCAGCCTGCCTTGGCCACCCAAAGTGCTGCAATTACAGGTGTGAGCCACCACACCCAGGCCAAATATGCCCTTTCAAAGAGTATATTAGATGAACCAGAGGAGAAGGGAGGGCCAGGCATGGTGGCTGACCTGGGAAACATGGTGAAACCCCATCTCTACAAAAACTAAAAAAATTAGCAGGGCATGGTGACACACACATGTAGTCCCTACTCGGGAGGCTGAGGCCTGAGAATTGCTTGAGCCCAGGAGGTTGAGGCCACAGTGAGCTGTGCTTGTGCCACTGCACTCCATCTGGGGTGAAAAAATGAGACCCTGTCTCAGGAAAAAAAAAAAAAAAAAAAAGGAGAAAAGGAGAGGGAAGATGTTTAAATCAAGGTATTGGAAGCAGGCCAGGCACAGTAGTTCACGCCTCCAATCCCAGCACTTTGGGAGGCTGAGGCAGGTGGATCACTTGAGGTCAGGAGTTCGATCCCAGCCTGGCCAACATAGCGAAACCCTGTCTCTACTAAAAATACAAAAAATAGCCGGGCTTGGTGGCTCATGCTGTAGTTCTAACTGCTTGGGAAGCTGAGGCACGAGAATGGCTTGAGCCTGGGAGGCAGAGGTTTCAGTGAGCCAAGATGACACCGCTGCACTCCAGCCTGTGTGACTAAGCGAGACTCAGTTTCAGATAAAGACTTTTAACAATTAAAAAATACATTGGGAGCATAAGAAATATAATGAAGGTAAGGCTAATAGCCCATTTAGCACTGTATATTAATTTAAAAATTACTTAATTGGGAGAACATGGTAGAATTCTATGTTGTCAGACCACTGGGAACAATTATTTCCAGACGGGAGAGATTTAGAATACAAGATAACAAAAGTCCTTTCTATTTTTAAAACTCTTTAATTCCTCATGTTGGTATTCACTTAGCACTTGTCCCTTGATAATCTGTCCAAACTCATTGCCCCATGGACTCCAGCACAAACCCACTGTTCTGCTCTTTGTTTTCATGATTTTCTTCACGTTTTTTCTTTCGCCTGGAATTTGGTTTCCCTAGCTCTGGACCAGTAAGTATACCGACTACACTGCCCCGATCCAGTTTGTGGTCAGGCGTTCCATTTAGTTGTCATTTCTATTTGGTCTTTAATCTGGAGCCATTCCTGAACCTTCCTCTGTCTTCCATAGCATTGTTACTTCTGAAGAGAATAGACCACTTTTATGTTTTAAATGTGCCTTAATTTGGGTTTGTGTGATGTTTTCTCTTGATTAAATTCAAGTACATTGTAAGCTTTTAACAAATAAAAGAGAAGCCATAATCAGACTTCTAGCCTTTTTCTTTGCTGTTTTTCATAGTACTTGGTAGTTTTCAGAGAGAGCTTAGTCACGGCAGTAGTTCGACAGCAACTCATTTAGCTACCTGTATTTAGTTTTAACTACCCCCAAGATATTCCTAGTTGTCTGAATTCTTGAATCAGATTTACTTAAAATTATGTACGTATTTAATACTACTTCCTGAATCAGAATTGGGATATTGATCAAAGCAAGGAAAAAATGCCTCTTGTCAGGTAAAGTTAATGCATTTTCTTTTTTTTTTGCATATGTTATCAGGAGAAGTTTTCAAAATTTCAGCTTAGAGACCTCTTCTGGGATCTAGATAATTATTTAGAAACTCCAAAACTGCACAAAATTTTAAAAAATGAAAAGCTAAGAAGTTCTGTGTTGTGATTTGGGGTGGAGTATTCATTTCAATCCTAATATAAGATTTGCTTATTTTGTATGAATATCTTACTGTCTGTTACAGGAAGCTTGTTAGATTTCCTTAAGGAAGGAGATGGAAAGTATTTGAAGCTTCCACAGCTGGTTGATATGGCTGCTCAGGTATCTGTATATATGCATGTATCCATTTGAATTGAAAGTGTATATTAAAATGTAGAATAATCTTACCAGAATATTATAGTTTATGTAGTGAAATGGTGGGATTTTATTTTTATTTTTTATTTTTTTAGAGACAGAGTCTCATTCTGTCACCCAGGGTGGAATGCAGTGGTGCACTGATAGCTCCCTGCTTGAAGAGCCTTGAATTCTTGGGCTCCAGCAATCCTCTCACCTCAGCCTCCTGAGTAGCTGGGACTGCAGGCACAGGCCACCATTCCCAGCTAATTTTTTAAAATATATATTTTTTTGTAGACACAGGGATCTCTATTTTGCTTAGGCTGGTCTCAAAGTCCTTGGCTCAAAGGATCCTCCCACCTCAGCCTCCTAAAGTGTTGGGATTACCTGGCCAATAATGGAATTTTAGAACTGGCAGGAACATTAGAGATAATCCGATGCAAGCTTTTAATGTTACAGATTAATGAAGTATCAAAAGACCGGAGGTATCTAAAACTCACATAACTTGTTAGTAACAGAACCAGTATTAGAACCAGCTATATAACTCTTAGTCCAGTGCTGTCTTGTATCATATGGTTTCTTAGAAAATAGATGTTTCCAGGCCGGGCGCGGTGGCTCACGCTTGTAATCCCAGCACTTTGGGAGGCCGAGGTGGGTGGATCACTTGAGGTCAGGAGTTCAAGACTAGCCTGGCCAATATGGTGAAACTCCGTCTCTACTAAAAATACTAAAAATTAGCCAGGCGTGGTGGTGGGCACCTGTAATCCCAGCTACTCAGGAGGCTGAGGCAAGAGAATCGCTTGAACCCGGGAGGCGGAGGTTGCAGTGAGCCAAGATCACACCATTGCACTCCAGCCAGGGCAACAAGAGCAAGACTCCTGTCTTGGAAAAAAAGAAAATAGATGTTTCCACAATGTAAAGTCTATATGTATTCATATTTCAACAGATAATTTTAAGAAAATTAAAGTGGATGAGTGCTGTTCCAAAGAAAATATTAGTAATCTAAAGTGTATGCTGAATTTTTTATTTACTATAGTCCAACACAAGAATTAAGATGGTATATATGCAGTTTAAAATGGAACTTTTTTACTCTTCTGACTTTTTGTTTTAAATATACAGTGAAAACTGTTAAAAGTTTCTCTTCAGATATGTGGTAGCTATTTGAGAGGCCTTATTATTGGCTTTGGTTGACATGCTGATTTTGGAATCTTACCTCCTAGCATCCAAATGTCCACAGAATCTGACAATTCAGAAAAACTTTATACTGAGAAACTATACATAGGCGACAGGCATATGCCAGGCGGGTTCATGCTTCTGAGTTAGACACTCTGTGGTAGGGGAGGTTGGCAATCCATTTTTGTTCAAAAAAAAAAAAATTAGATTTTGTGAGCCACATCCAATCTGTCATACTTTTTTCTTTTTACAACCCTTTAAAAATGTAAAAACCAGGCTGTGCAAGATGGGTCCTGTAATCTCAGCACTTTGCACCTGGGCAACATGGTGAAACCCCATCTCTGCAAAAAAATGCAAACATTAGCTGGGTGTGCTGGTGCGTGCCTGAAGTCCCAGCTACTCAGTAGGCTGAGGTGGGAAAATTGCTTGAGCCCAGAATATGAGATTGCAGTGAGCCAAGATTGCACCACTGCACTCCAACCTGCATGACAGAGTGAGACCATGTCTCAATCACTCAAAATGTGAAAAACAGTTTTAGTTCTCTGGCCATGCAAAAACAGGCTGCAGGCCACATTTGGCCTACAAGCAGTAGTTTGGGAGCCTCTACCTTGTGGTTAATACCTTTATCACTGTGTCATCTTAGATTGTGCCTGATAGGGACCTTGATGAGCTTGTTTCCAGAGGCACTAAATTACGTTGTGATTTATCTCTTCTCCTAACCACTGATACCACTGATACACGAAGACATTAGGAGGGTTAGTCTTGGTCTTCAGAGTAATGCTAGATTTTATTTTTTTTTGAGACTGAGTCTCGCTCTGTTGCCCAGGCTGGAGTGCAGTGTGGCATAATCTTGGCTCACTGCAACCTTTGCCTCCTGGGTTCAAACAGTTCTCCTGCCTAAGCCTCCCGAGTAGCTGGAATTACAGGTATGCACCACCACACCCAGCTAATGTTTGTATTTTTAGTAGAGACGGGGTTTCGCCATGTTGGCCAGGCTGATCTCGAACTCGTGACCTCAAATGATCCGCCCGCCTCGGCCTCCCAAACTCTGGAATTGTAGGTGTGGACCACCGCATCCAGCCAGTGTTAGATTTTTAAAATCTGAATTTAGCCTGCATTTTTACTATGTTTTCTGGTTTTCCTGTGTTATCTTCTAGACTATACCCTGTTACCATCATCTACTTCAGATAGTATGATTTTCAGTGACACAATTTGATATTAACCATAATTGTCTTCTCTCTGCTTCCCTTTGTATCATATGTCTTGTGTTTTTTGTTTTTCCAAGATTGCTGATGGTATGGCATATATTGAAAGAATGAACTATATTCACCGAGATCTTCGGGCTGCTAATATTCTTGTAGGAGAAAATCTTGTGTGCAAAATAGCAGATTTTGGTTTAGCAAGGTTAATTGAAGACAATGAATACACAGCAAGACAAGGTAAAATTACTTTTACATAAAAGCTTGTAATGTAGTGTTCTGTGTTTTGCTTAACTCTCTTGACTATACAGAGTTTTCCAGAATAAGAATTGTTCTAGGTTCCCTCAGAAGAATCATAGAGACTTTGATTTCATTCATAAAATCATGTACAGTAAATACCACTATGGCTTTCTGATAGTTATTTCCTCCGAGAAAGAACTTGACTAGGTATCCTTTGCATTATACGTATAGTAAATGGTAGCCTCTTTATACTTCATTTGACATGACAACAAACCTGTTTTAATTTCTTTCCTAGAAAGGCCAGAGGGTCTCAATCAGAAGAGATATTGCCCAGTACCGCCACTCACCAGGGGACATCTGACAATGTCTAGAGACGTTTTTGGTGGTTACAACCTGGGGGCTACTGCCGACATCTAGTGGGTAGAGGCCGGGTATACTGCTGAACCTCCTACAGTGTACAGAAATGTGCAGGCAAGACCCCCCACAACACAGAATTATCGGGCCCAAAATGGTAGTGGCACCAAGATTGAGAGACCCTGCTTCAGACATAGTGCTTTCTTTCAACCTCCATACTTTTGTGCAGTTACCTCCATCTGGAATGCCTTCCTATCTGTAATGTATTTTGTTGTTGTTTTTGTTGTTGTTTTTTCGAGATAGGGTCTCACTGTGTCGCTCAGGGTAGAGT
>NW_012105475.1:5160364-5162140 GCF_000951045.1 Mandrillus leucophaeus
ACGGGGTTTCACCATATTAGCCAGAATGGTCTCGATCTCCTGACCTCATGATCCGCCCACCTCAGCCTCCCAAAGTGCTGGGATTACAGGTGTGAGCCACCGTGCCTGGCCGAGTTTTGCTTTTTTGCCCAGGCTGGAGTGAAGCGGAAAGATACCGGCTCACTGCAACCTCTGCCCCCCAGGTTCAAGTGATTCTCCTGCCTCAGCCTCCCAAGTAGCTGGGATTACAGGCATGCGCCACCATGCCTGGCTAAGTTTTGTATTTTTGGTAGAGACAGGATTTGCACCACGTTGGCCAGGTGATCTGCCTGCCTCGGCCTCTCAGAGTGCTGGGATTATAGGCATGAGCCACTGCGCCCAACCACCTGCGACTTTTTAAATGAAACGTTTTGTGATTGTGCCAAGGAAAATTGATCATCTGTTTGTCTAAATATCTAAAGAACTCTATTTTAAAACACTATCTACAAACATATAATAACTTAAAGAATGTAAGATACCTATAATCTTATTTCCACAGTAAGTTTATAAACTTCATGAAAGCCATGCTTTTTAGGTTTCCATAATGATTAACATAATGCCCTCCACATAAAAGACACACACTAAATATTTGAGTAAATTAACAAGGGCTTTTAAAAGTAGTACAATAAAATTTTCCAGAACGGTATATAAAGTAGAAAAGAAATTATGTTTGAAAACCCGTAGACATTATAACTCAATAGAATATTCACTCATCAACCAATAGTTAACTACAGCTATTAGGTGCCAGACTGTACTTAAAAGTTACACATCTTGTAGCCCATATTTTTGGCTTATTACAACTTCAGCCTCTATTTTCTTAAATTGTTTTCTGTTCCCACAGCCAACTTATTTTTTAAATCATCAGCTATCTAATCAGGAATAAATGTGATTTATTTCAATATGAATTTTTAAAATTAATGTTTCTCCCATGTATCTTGTACATTTAAAGAATTGACACTGATGACTACAGTAGAGATATTGACAGAAGATTAGCCCTGCATATGCTGTATTTACACAAATAGATTTTTAAAAAACAATTAAGCAAGATTGTCAATATTATTTTAGGTGCAAAATTTCCAATCAAATGGACAGCTCCTGAAGCTGCACTGTATGGTCGGTTTACAATAAAGTCTGATGTCTGGTCATTTGGAATTCTGCAGACAGAGCTGGTAACAAAGGGCAGAGTGCCATATCCGGGTAAGCTTGCATTTTATTAGCTCTTGGTTATCTCATGAGTGGCTTTATCAGGAGTTTATTAGGAACAGAATTGTAAGCGGGGAAAAGGCCTTTATTTCTTCTCATAGTCCCCCTGCCTCTCCCTCTCCCCACTCCTTCCCTTTACTGTGGCATTGGATGGGTAACAGTCAGTGAAAGCCACGATCCTTGACTGGGTGAGTATATGAGGTGTGCCCCACATTCACCTCAGCTTAGGACATTTTTCAAAAGGGCCTCTTACTGTTCTCTCAGATAATAAACATATCTTAAATATCCTGGGTCATCACCCCATACCCTAAATAATTGTTATTTCCCAGTAGTGTGACTGGTGGGTTTTTTGTTGTTGTTGTTTTTTGTTTTGGTTTGTTTTTTGAGACAGAGTCTCACTCTGTCACGCAGGCTGGAGTGCAGTGGTGCAATCTCGGCTCACTGCAACCTCTGCCTCTTAGGTTCAAGCAATTCTCCTGCCTCAGCCTCCCAAGTAGCTGGGATTACAGGCACCCGCCACCACGCCCAGCTAATTTTTTGTATTTTTAGTAGAGA
>NW_012105475.1:5164040-5167352 GCF_000951045.1 Mandrillus leucophaeus
GAGGCACTAAATTACGTTGTGATTTATCTCTTCTCCTAACCACTGATACCACTGATACACGAAGACATTAGGAGGGTTAGTCTTGGTCTTCAGAGTAATGCTAGATTTTATTTTTTTTTGAGACTGAGTCTCGCTCTGTTGCCCAGGCTGGAGTGCAGTGTGGCATAATCTTGGCTCACTGCAACCTTTGCCTCCTGGGTTCAAACAGTTCTCCTGCCTAAGCCTCCCGAGTAGCTGGAATTACAGGTATGCACCACCACACCCAGCTAATGTTTGTATTTTTAGTAGAGACGGGGTTTCGCCATGTTGGCCAGGCTGATCTCGAACTCGTGACCTCAAATGATCCGCCCGCCTCGGCCTCCCAAACTCTGGAATTGTAGGTGTGGACCACCGCATCCAGCCAGTGTTAGATTTTTAAAATCTGAATTTAGCCTGCATTTTTACTATGTTTTCTGGTTTTCCTGTGTTATCTTCTAGACTATACCCTGTTACCATCATCTACTTCAGATAGTATGATTTTCAGTGACACAATTTGATATTAACCATAATTGTCTTCTCTCTGCTTCCCTTTGTATCATATGTCTTGTGTTTTTTGTTTTTCCAAGATTGCTGATGGTATGGCATATATTGAAAGAATGAACTATATTCACCGAGATCTTCGGGCTGCTAATATTCTTGTAGGAGAAAATCTTGTGTGCAAAATAGCAGATTTTGGTTTAGCAAGGTTAATTGAAGACAATGAATACACAGCAAGACAAGGTAAAATTACTTTTACATAAAAGCTTGTAATGTAGTGTTCTGTGTTTTGCTTAACTCTCTTGACTATACAGAGTTTTCCAGAATAAGAATTGTTCTAGGTTCCCTCAGAAGAATCATAGAGACTTTGATTTCATTCATAAAATCATGTACAGTAAATACCACTATGGCTTTCTGATAGTTATTTCCTCCGAGAAAGAACTTGACTAGGTATCCTTTGCATTATACGTATAGTAAATGGTAGCCTCTTTATACTTCATTTGACATGACAACAAACCTGTTTTAATTTCTTTCCTAGAAAGGCCAGAGGGTCTCAATCAGAAGAGATATTGCCCAGTACCGCCACTCACCAGGGGACATCTGACAATGTCTAGAGACGTTTTTGGTGGTTACAACCTGGGGGCTACTGCCGACATCTAGTGGGTAGAGGCCGGGTATACTGCTGAACCTCCTACAGTGTACAGAAATGTGCAGGCAAGACCCCCCACAACACAGAATTATCGGGCCCAAAATGGTAGTGGCACCAAGATTGAGAGACCCTGCTTCAGACATAGTGCTTTCTTTCAACCTCCATACTTTTGTGCAGTTACCTCCATCTGGAATGCCTTCCTATCTGTAATGTATTTTGTTGTTGTTTTTGTTGTTGTTTTTTCGAGATAGGGTCTCACTGTGTCGCTCAGGGTAGAGTATAGTGGCGTAATTTCAGCTCACTGCAGCCTTGACTTCCTGGGGCTCAGGTGATCCTCCCATCTCAGCCTCCTGAGTAGCTGGAACTACAGGTGCACATCACCACGCCTGATGAATTCTTTGTATTTTTTGTAGAGACGAAGTTCTGTCATATTGCCCAAGCTGGTCTCGAACTTCTGGGCTCAAGCAATCCTCCTGCCTTGGCTTCCCAAAGTGCTAAGATTACAGGCGAGAGACACCATGCCCGGCCTGTAATCTTTACATGTGAAAATCCTAACCATTCTTGAGGGCTTAATTTAGCTGCCACTTTTTTTTTTCCAATAGTTTTTGGGAAACTAGTTCTTTAGTGGTGATTTCTGAGATTTTGGTGCACCCATCACCCAAGCATCGTGCATTGTACCCAGTATGTTTGTTTGTTTGTTTGTTTGTTTGTTTGAGAGAGAGTCTCGCTCTGTCGCCCAACCCAGGCTGAAGTGCAGTGGCATGATCTCGGCTCACTGCAACCTCTGCCTCCCAGATTCAAGCGATTCTCCTGCCCCAGCCTCCCAAGTAGCTAGGATTACAGGCTCGTACCACCATGCCCAGCTAATTTTTGTATTTTTAGTAGAGACGGGGTTTCACCTCCAATATGTAGTCTTTTATTCATCCCCAACCTTTCCCCCTTAGTCCCCAAAGTCCGTTATATTATTCTTACGCTTTTCTGTCCTCATAACTTAGCCCCACTTTTAAGTGAGGCCATACGATACTTGGTTTTCCGTCCCTGAGTTACTTCACTTAGAATAGTGGCCTCCAGCTCTGTCTAAGTTTTTGCAAAAGCCATTATTTCATTCCTTTTTATGACTGAGTAGAATACCATGGTGTATATATGCCACACTTTTTATTATCTACTCGTTGGTCGATGGTCATTTAGGTTGGCTCCATATCTGCAATTGTGAATTGTGCTGCTATAAACGTGCGTGTATGTATCTTTTTCATATAATTGATTTTTTTTTTCTTTGAGACAGCTTCTCAATCTGTTTCCCAGGCTGGAGTACAGTGGCACAATCTCGGCTCACTGCAACCTCCACCTCCCAGATTCAAGTGATTCTCCTGCCTAAGCCTCCCGTGTAGCTGGGATTATAGGAACCTGCCACCAGGCCTGGCTAATTTTTGTATTTTAGTAGAGACAAGGTTTCACCATGTTGGCCAGGCTGGTCTCAAACTCCTGACCTCAGGTGATCCACACACCTTGGCCTCCCAAAGTGCTGGGATTACAGGCTTGAGCCACCACTGCTGGCTGATTTCATTTCCTTTGGGAGGTTATTGCTGGATTAAATGGTAGCTCTACTTTTAGTTCTTTAAGTAGTTTCCATACTGTTTTCCATAGTGGTTATACTAATTTACATTCCCACTGTCAGTGCAAAAATGTTCCCTTTTCACCACATCCACACCAATATCTATTGTTTTTTTGACTTTTTCATTATGGCCATTCTTGCAGGAGTAAGGTGGTGTCTCATTGTAGTTTTAATTTGCATTTCTCTGATGATTAGTGATGATGTAGCTGCCACTGGTTTTTTGTTTGTTTGTTTGTTTGTTTTTGAGACAATCTCTGTCGCTCAGGCTGGAGTGCAGTGGCGCAATCTCGGCTCACTGCAAGCTCCGCCTCCCAGGTTCATGCCATTCTCCTGCCTCAGCCTTCCGAGTAGCTGGGACTACAGGCACTTGCCACCACCTCAGCTAATTTTTTTTTTTTTGTATTTTTGGTAGAAACGGGGTTTCACCATATTAGCCAGAATGGTCTCGATCTCCTGACCTCATGATCCGCCCACCTCAGCCTCCCAAAGTGCTGGGATTACAGGTGTGAGCCACCGTGCCTGGCCGAGTTTTGCT
>NW_012105475.1:5168962-5183511 GCF_000951045.1 Mandrillus leucophaeus
GCCTCCCAAGTAGCTGGGATTACAGGCACCCGCCACCACGCCCAGCTAATTTTTTGTATTTTTAGTAGAGATGGGGTTTTGCCATATTGGCTAGGCTGGTCTCAAACTCCTGACCTCAGGTGGTCCACCTGCCTGGGCCTCCCGAAGTGCTGGGATTACAGGCATGAGCCACCGTGCCCATCCTGGTATGTTTTTTTAAATATATACTAGCCTTGTTTTCTTCATTAGATTATTTTGAGATCCTTTTCTTGTTTTATTTCTCCTAACAAAACCTATTTATAAACCAGTACTTTAAAAAATATGTCTGCCATTAATAAGGAGGAAAAATAAAAATGTTTCCCTTTCAAAATTATGAGATTTATATAGTTCCTAGGGGGAAGGAGAAATTTTAGCCCACTTGAAATTCAGCTACCATTGAGTATTATTTTAGTTTGTTACTTCTCAAACTCTTCTACTGAAGTATCCTAATGTTGAGAGAGAAAGCATATAAAATTTAATCTTTAGGAAAAACTGTTTTGCTAATCTTAAAGGTTTTGCATATTATCTAACATATCCCTCTTCCCTAATACCTCCAACTGTAGACCTAATGCCATCAAATTTTATCACCCACTTTGTCTTGTTGCTGTTATTCACTGATACCATTCAAGTTCTTCTCATTTAATGACTCACCCTTGTCCTCTCCAACAAAACTCCTCTCCTGTCTTAATTCCTTGTCATCTTAATACGCATGGTGATGATTTTTCTATTACCCTGGTCTCTTGTAGCTTGAACTCTTCTCCTGTGTAATCTTGTCTTTCACTCTACCTTAGCCAGTCTTCCCATCTTCATACCTTAAACCTTAACATTACCAATAACTGCAACCCTTTCAAAATCTATTTCATGCGTCTACTTTCTGACCACCACTTGCCATCTTTCTAGATAATTCTTTCTACCCCAACCCTAGCAATTTCTTGATGCTACCAGGATCTTTACTCCATTGTTTCTGCCACCTTTTCCTGCTTCCTCACCCCCTTCGTGAGACCATTCTCCTTAAATTCCCTAGTGAAGCAGTATAATCACTCCTTTGCAGTTACCTTGCCCTTCACCCTTCTCTGATTTCATCATCATTGCTTAACAAAATCACCGTGCTAAATAAATCCAATTCTGCCTACACCACACCCGCAAACAGGGCTAGAAAAAACAACACAGCCATGCACCATAGTTTCACTTTAAATGTAAAACCATGAGGAAATTTCAGTTTTAGCTGTGATGGAGAGGCATTAGCCTCTAAAAATCCAACTTACTATAGCACTATAAACAACTACAAAAGTTAGATCAAATATGTAAAAGAACATTGCATCAAGAAAGGCCATATTCCTTAAGACAGGGCAAGTACATGAGCTGAGCCTTACATTTATATTGGCTTTTCTGAAGGCATTTTCTAAAATAGCATAGGGCAGTAAAACCCAGACAGAAAGCATAAGTCTTATTAAGCAAAGGAGACAGAGATCCAAGTGCTGGGATCTGAAGGACAGGGTCCCAGAGAAGGAACTATAGGGAAAGAACTCTAAAATTCTGTTTTCAAATTCCAGTTGGGCATGGTGACTCACTCCTATAATCCCAGCACTTTGGGAGGCCGAGGTGGGTGGATCGCTTGAGCCCAGGAATTTGAAGCTATACTGAGCTATGATTGCACCACTGCACTCCAGCCTGGGCAACAGAGCAAGACCCTGTCTCAAAAAAAAAAAAAAAAAAAAAAAAAAAAAATCCCTTCAGGTCCTTGCTCAGTTCTAATCTGCACATACACAGGGGGAAGCTCTGGGAGACCTAACAAAAAATAGCCACTAGTAGGCTGGGGAGTCAAGCAGAGTTCAGAGGCTACAGAGTGCTGAGTTCTTGTCCAAAGTGGATAGATGTTGGAGAATACCCTAGGCTTTTTGTTGAGACCCCAGAAAGTCCATACCCTAGGAGAAAGGGCAAAACTGAGCAAAACTAAGCCCTGACAGCTAGGTGATCTGCCAGTAAATTACAAATGGAATTAAACTGAACATCCTTCGGAAAAAGATAACATGATCCAGATAATCTACAGTGTATGATTCAAAATGTCTAGCACAAAATAAAAAGTTATTAGACATACGAAGAAGGGAAGAGATGACTGATTATCAAGAGTTCAAAATGTGGTTGGGCGTGGTGGCTCACCCCTGTAATCCCAACACATTGGGAGGCCGAGGCGGGTAGATCACAAGGTCAGGAGTTTGAGACCAGCTTGGCCAAGATGGTGAAACCCCATCTCTGCTAAAAATACAAAAATTAGCCAGTCATGGTGGCGGGCACCTGTAATCCCAGCTACTCGGGAGGCTGAGGCAGGAGAATCACTTGAACCCAGGAGGTGGAGATTGCGGTGAGCTGAGATCACACCAGTGCACTCTAGTCTGGGTGATAGAGCGAGACTGTCTCAAAAAAAAAAAAAAAAAGAGTTCAAAATCAATAGGAGCAGACGCTGAGATAATTCAGATCTTGGAGTTAGCAAAAGACTTCAAAATAGCAATATATGGAATGTTAAAATAGAAAAGTTTTGCAAAATAATGGAAAACTGGAGAATTTCAGCAGAATTGGAATCTCTCTCTCTATATATATATAAAAAAAAGAATCAAATGGAAATTAATTAATTAATTTATTTATTTTCTTTTGAGACAGAGTCTCGCTTTGTCTCCCAGGCTGGAGTACGGTGGCACGATCTCGGTTCACTGCACCCTCCGCCTCCCAGATTCCGTCGATTTTCCTGCCTCAACCTCCCAAGTAGCTGGGATTACAGGCATATGCCACCACGCCTGGCTAATTTTTTGTATTTTTAGTAGAGAGAAGGTTTCGCCATGTTGGCCAGGCTGGTCACAAACTTCGACCTCAAGTGACCTGCCCGCCACAGCCTCCCAAAGTGCTGGGATTACAGGCGTGAGCCACTCCTCCTGGCCCTCAAATGGAAACCTTAGAACCGTAAAACAGTATATGAAATTAAGTACTCACTAGTTGGGCATAGTAGAAGACAAGATTAGTGGATTCAGACACATTAACAAAGTATTCAAGGTAATGCAGAGGTAAAAGCTAATGGGGAAGAAAGCAGAGCAGAATGTATGAAACCAGGGGGGCATAGTAGTGAAAAGGTCTAATTTATATGTAATGGAGTCCCAGAAGCAGAAAAGAGGAAAAAAAAGAAACAGTGGCAACATTTTTTAAAAGTAGTGGCTAAAAATCTTCTAAATATGATAAAACAAAATACCAACCCACAGATTAAGTGAACCTCAAACAAGAAAAATAAACTCAGTGAAATTCAAGCAAACATATCATGGTCAAATGATAAAAATCAAAGCCAAACAGCCCTAAGGAGGTGGTGCAGGTTGAGCATTCCTAATTCAAAACTCCGAAATGCAGCCGGGCGCAGTGGCTCAGGCCTGTAATCCCAGCACTTTGGGAGGCCAAGGCTGGTGGATCACGAGGTCAGAAGTTCGAGACCAGCCTGGCCAACATAGTGAAACCCCCGTCTCTACTAAAAATACAACAATTAGCTGGGCATGGTGGCGCACACCTGTAGTACCAGCTACTTGGAGGCTGAGGCAGGAGAATCACTTGAACCGGGGAGGCGGAGGTTGCGGTGAACCAAGATTGTGCCACTGCACTCCAGCTTGGGCAACAGAGCAAGACTTCGTCTCAAAAAATAATCTGAAATGCTCCAAAATCCAAAACTTTTTGAGCATTGACATGATACCACAAATGGAAAATTCCACACCTGTCCTCATGTGACAAGTCACAGTCAAAATGCCGTCAAAATTTGGTTTTGTGCACAAAATTATTTTTAAGATTATGTATGTGTATGTGTACATATATGTATAAGGTGTATATGAAACATAAATGAATTTTTTTTTTTGAGACAGGGTGTCTCACCCAGGCTGGAGTGCAGTGGCATAATCAGGGCTCACTGTAGCCTCTACCTCCCTGGGCTTAGGTGATCCTCCCACCTCAGCCTCCCAAGTAGCTGGGACCACAGGTGTGTGCCATCCACCTAGCTAATTTTTGTATTTTTGTAGAGACGGGGTCTCACCGTGTTGCCCAGGATGGTCTTGAAATCCTGGGCTCAAGCGATTTGCCTGCCCTCGCCTCCCAAAGTGCTGGAATTACAGGTGCAAGCCACCGTGCCTGGCTCATAAATGAATTTTGTGTTTAGACTTGGGTCCCATCCCTTAAGATATCTCATTATATATATGCAAATATTCCAAAATCCAAAAAAATCCAAAACACTTCTGGTCCCAGACATTTCAGATAAGGGATACTCAGCCTGTATATTATCTACACAGGAACAACAGAGACAGCTAACTTTTCCTCAGATGTGGAAGCCAGGAAAGAGTAAAATTATGTCTTTAAAGTGCTTGGGGGAAAACTGATCTAAAACACCAAAAATAATAATATCTTACCAAATTTATAATGTATATAAAAATAGACTCTCTGACATAACACAAAGGGAGTAAAGGAATAAGAGGTAAATCGTTTTAAGTTTGGAGCAGGTAAAAATACTTGAGTAAAATGTAATAAACCAAGGAAGCATATTGTAGTCTCAATGATCAAAAATAACAAGAGAAGATAAAAAGCCAACAGAGGAGAGAAAAATTTGAACATTGAAAAATGCTTGTTTAATCAAAATAAAAAGCAAGAGAAGAGAAAAGAATAAATGGAACAAAGATCAGGATGGTAGAATTAAACGCAACTACATCCATAATTAAATTACATTTAGGTACACTAAACATTGCAATTAAAAAAAAGATAAGTCTGGATTTTAAACACAAACACAAATACTATAATGGTATTTATAAGATACATACTGTAAGGTATTTTAAGAGACTGAAATTAAAAGGATGGAAAAGTTATACTCTGCAAATCCTAACTGAAGAAAGCCTATGTAGCAGTAGACTTTAAGGCAAGAAATAGTACTAGGGACAAAAAGAATGTTTCATAATGATAAAAGGGTCAGTTCAACAGGGACATAAAAATCCAAAATGAGCTATGTAACTACATAGTTTCAAAATGCATAAAAATGTATATGATTGGGATATTCTAGTTAAATATTCAGATGAGAATCAGAGTATAAACAATTTGTAGAGTACCCATCTTTAAAGAAGAAAAAGAGATACTTTATAAACATCATTGTCTTTCTTTGATGATTTTAAGAGAATTTGGAAAGAACTTTCCGCATATAGGACAGACCGATCCGTTGCATACACTTCTCACAGCAGATTGTCCATTTCAAAGCAACAGCTCCTGTTTACTAGTCTTATTTGGGGACAGTAATAAACCTTGGTAAACGCTAACAGGTGTGAAATCCTTACATTTATTGACAGTATGCTAAGTATTTACCATATGGTTTTTTTTTGTTTGTTTGTTTTTTTGAGGAGTCTCACTTTGTCACCCAGACTGGAGTGCAGTGGTGCAATCTCTACTCACTGCAACCTCTGCCTCCCAGGTTCAAGTGATTCTCCTGCCTTAGGCTCCCGAATAGCTGGGATTACAGGCGTGTGCCACCACACCCAGCTAATTTTTATATTTTTAGTAGAGATGGGGTTTCGTCATGTTGGCCAGGCTGATCTTGAACTCTTGACCTCAGGTGATCCGCCCACTCAGCCTCCCAAAGTGCTGGGATTACAGGTGTGAACCACCGTGCCCAGCTGGCATAAAATAATTTAATAGTTCTAATTATCAGAAAATTCTGAAGAGTGAAGTTCTTTTTTTGTTTTGTTTTGTTTTGTTTTGTTTTTGAGATGGAGTCCAGCTCTGTCATGCAGGCTGGAGTGCAGTGGTGCAATCTTGGCTCACTGCAACCTCTACCTCCCGGGTTCAAGCGATTCTCCTGCCTCAGCCTCCCAAGTAGCTGGGACTACAGGCGCCCACCACCACGCCCAGCTAATTTTTTGTACTTTTTGTAGAGACGGGGTGTCACCATGTTGGCCAGGATAGTCTCGATCTCTTGACCTCGTGATCCGCCTGCCTGGGCCTCCCAAAGTGCTGGGATTACAGGCATGAGCCACCGCGCCCGGCCTTTGAATGAAGTTTTGAATGAAAGCTTATTGGTAATTAGAAGTTATTTTCATAGGTTCCAGCTTATTTAGATTGGTTAATCCTAATAGTCAATTAAAATAATAAGGATAAAATAGAAGAAGAGAATGGAAAAGAAGTTCAGTTATAGTAAGCCCTCACTGAATATTAATTCCCTTACTCCTTTTCTCCTTCCCCCAACAACTTCTGGTTGTATTTCCATGGTTAGTAAAATGTACTGGATTTCACTTTTTTCCCCCCACCCCGAGATGGAGCCTCGCTCTGTCACCCAGGCTGGAGTGCAGTGGCGCAATCTCTGCTCACTGCAGCCTCCGCCTCCCGTTCAAGTGATTCTCCCACCTCAACTTTCCAAGTAGCTGGGATTACAGGCACCTGCCATCATGCCCGGTTCATTTTTGTATTTTTGTAGAGATGTGGTTTCACCATGTTGGCAAGGCTGATCTTGAACTCCTGACCTCAGGTGATCTCTGCCCACCTCAACCTCCCAAAGTGCTAGAATTACAGGCAAGAGCCACCGCACCTGGCTGGATTTCACTTACGAAGATGACAGTACCTAGTTAGATGAAAAGCTCAGAAAACTTCCTTTTAAGTATTGAGTTTCAAAGTCGTGTAGAGTCTTTTTAATAGTTTAAAAAATGTATTTTGAGAAATCACTTATTTCTCAAAAAAATAACTGAACATCTAAATAATAATGATTTAACCCCATTACATTTTCTTTAGAGAATCATAGTCTATTTTAAATACCATTCCTGATGACCGGTTGATAAAGTTTCCAAGAGATACGAGGGATGGCCTGACTTGCAGGCAGGTAGGGAAGGTGATGCGGGAGATAGGAAGTGAAATAGGGTTGCTGGCTTGGTGAGACACTGTTGGGAAGAATTTGGAAAAGGAGGCATTTTGCTGGCCTGTGATAAGATGGGGTGAGCTGCTGATCAGGGGGTTGAGGGAGGGGGGATTACAAAGGAATACGAGAAAGGAACCATGTGTAATATCTTGAAGAAAGTCAAACAGGTGATATTGGATAAGGAAACTGTTTCACAGAAGTAATTCAATATAAAGTTATGTAGTTAGTATATTTGGCAAAACCAAGACTAGAACTTTCTTCTGAATTCCTGTTTTAAAGTTCTTTTAGACACGATCTTGCCACCATTCCTCAGTAACCCAAGTTTGGTCATTGTTAAATGTTGATATTAGAAAGTACCAGTACCTCATAGTGGCACCCTAAATTCTTATTAATCAAATGAGGTTGGCTTTTGAAGACATTAGTATTAAAAATAAGATATAAGATGGAATGAAAAATTAGACATGTTAAAACATAGATTAACATTTTCTAAGCTCTTCTTGATATTCTCATGTTTAAAATTTATTTTGTTGCTTTGTTACAAGAATTATTTCACTAAATAAACTTAATATACTTTGAATCAGTTAGTGGCTAGGGGGTTTGTTATGTTTTCCTAGTGGTAGTCAGGACCATTGTTCTTTCATGTTTTAATCTTGTGTGTTAGGTATGGTGAACCGTGAAGTACTGGAACAAGTGGAGCGAGGATACAGGATGCCCTGCCCTCAGGGCTGTCCAGAATCCCTCCATGAATTGATGAATCTGTGTTGGAAGAAGGACCCTGATGAAAGACCAACATTTGAATATATTCAGTCCTTCTTGGAAGACTACTTCACTGCTACAGAGCCACAGTACCAGCCAGGAGAAAATTTATAATTCAAGTAGCCTATTTTATATGCACAAATCTGCCAAAATGTAAAGAACTTGTGTAGAGTTTCTACAGGAATCAAAAGAAGAAAATCTTCTTTACTCTGCATGTTTTTAATGTAAACTGGAATCCCAGATACGGTTGCACAAAACCACTTTTTTTCCCCCAAGTATTAAACTCTAATGTACCAATGATGAATTTTCCAACGTATTTCAGGGTCCAAAGAAAATAGAGCTAAGATACTGATGACAGTGTGGGTGATAGCATGGTAATGAAGGGCAATGAGGCTACTGCTTATAAATCATTTCCTTTCTTTTTTTCCCCACAGAATTGCTCAAAGAAAATTATTTATTGTTACAGATAAAACTTGAGAGATAAAAAGCTATACTGTAATAAAATCTAAAATTAAGGAGTACATGGGACCAAATGATTCCATTCCAGTTTTTAAAGTTTCTTGCATTATTCTCAAAAGTTTTTTCTAAGTTAAACAGTCAATATGCAATCTTAATATATGCTTTCTTTTGCATGGACATGGGCCAGGTTTTTCAAAAGGAATATAAACAGGATCTCAAACTTGATTAAATGTTAGACCACAGAAGTGGAATTTGAAAGTGTAATGCAGTACATTAATGTTTATATTCATGGAACTGAGAGAATAAGAAGTTTTCCACTTCAGTCCTTTTCTGAGGAGTTTGTCTTAGAATAATGAAGGTAACTAGAAAGTGAGTTAATCTTGTATGAGGTTGCATTGATCTTTTAAGGCAATATATAATTGAAACTACTGTCCAATGAAAGGGGAAATGTTTTAATCTTTAGATAGCATTCTAAGTAAGACCCAGCATTTAAAAAGCCCTTTTAAAAAAATAGATTTGGTACTGTGAGATATTGCTAATATGTCCTTATGGGGATGGGTGCCACAAATAGAAAATATGACCAGATCAGGGATTTGAATGCACTTTTGCTCATGGTGAATATAGATGAACAGAGAGGAAAATGTATTTAAAAGAAATACGAGAAAAGAAAATGTGAAAGTTTTACAAGTAGAGGGATGGAATGTAATGTTTAATGTTGATGTCATGGAGTGACAAAATGGCTTTGCTGGCACTCAAAGCTCCTCACTTAGCTATGTTCTGAGACTTTTAAGAGTTATAAGGTATAACTATAAAACTAATTTTTCTTACACACTAAATGGGTATTTGTTCAGAATAGTGAAGTTACGGCTTCACATTCATTCCTGTGGGATATGACTTTAATGTAAAACATTTTTAGGACTCCAGTTTTCAAATAATGTTTGAATCTACTTTCGCTTTTAAAGTCTACATAATGGTGGTCATTTTTTCCCTTTTAGAATACATTAAATGGTTGATTTGGGGAGGAAAACTTAGTCTGAATATTAACAGCGGTGAAAAGGGAACAGTTTTTACCCTAAAGTGCAAAAGTGAAACGTACAAAATAAGACTGATTTTTAAGAGTAACTCAGTAATTTCAAAATACAGATTTGAATGGCGGCATTAGTGGTTTAAGTGTCTAGCAGAGGAAAAATCGAATCTGATAAAATGAAGATCTGGTGTATATGTTTTAAAATACTCTCATATAGTCACACCTTAATCTTATATTAGGCCCCTCTATTTTCAGGATATAATTCTTAACTATCATTATTTACCTGATTTTAATCATCAAATTTGAAGTTCTTTGCCATGGCATATATGTTCAAATTCAAACCATTTTAAAATGTGACAGGTGGACGTCATGCAAGTTGGCAATAGTTCTGGTACTAAAAATTGTGGTTGTTTTTTTCTGTTTACGTAACCTGCTTAGTATTGACACTCTCTACCAAGAGGGTCTTCCTAAGAAGAGTGCTGTCATTATTTCTTCTTGTCAACAACTTGTGACATGAGATTTTTTTAAGGGCTTTATGTGAACTATGATATTGTAATTTTTCTGAGCATATTCAAAAGGGTAACAAAATTATGTTTATGTACTAAATCTAATCAGGAAAGTAAGCCAGGAAAAGTTGATGGTATTCATTAGGTTTTAACTGAATGGAGCAGTTCCTTATGTAATAACAATTGCATAGTAGGGATAAAACACTAACTTAATGTGTATTCATTTTAAATTGTTCTGTATTTTTAAATTGCCAAGAAAAATAAACAACTTTGTAAATTTGGAGATTTTTTCCAACAGCTTTTCGTCTTCAGTGTCTTAAAGTGGAAGTTAACCTTTACCAAAAAAGGAAGTTGGCAAACACAGCCTTCTAGCACACTTTTTTTAATGAATAATGGTAGCCTAAACTTAATATTTTTATAAAGTATTGTAATATTGTTTTGTGGATAATTGAAATAAAAAATTCTCATTGAATGCACCTATTAATCCTTTTAGTTGCCGTTCATATTCTCATTCATTTTTTAAAAATTGGTATATTCTGAATTTATTCTTCCATTGGGGAAAAAATGTTCAGTTACTTGTAACTACTGAGCAGAATTTAATCAATCCTTTATTAAATTCAGAACATTATTGAACTCATTCTTTGTGGTCAATTTTCTGTGTCAAGTGAGTGACATTATTTTTATAAGCATTTTCTTCTTTTTAAAATTATACCAGCAAATACAGTTAATGCAGAAACCTAAGTAATCTGAGTGGAGCTATTCACAATCTCTGTAAAGAATATAAAATAGAATGACCAGTTTTATTATAAATTAAGGGGCTTAATTTTCTAAAAAAGGAAAATATGAGCCTTATCTCTGTGTGTTTTATAATTATTTTATTATATAGGTATAATGAAAATAAAATAGTACTAAATTTTGAATGGTCATTCAAAAGCATTTATTTTCAATAAGATAATAGTGTTAATTACCGTTTACTACTATCTAAAATTATTGGCTTTTTCTCTGATTTCTAAAACACCTCATTTAGTAAACGTTTATTTTTGTAGTATAGCAATAGTTCCTCAATTTAAGAATGTTTTTCTAGTTTCCTGTTTGCCTTTTAATTTTCCGTATAATTTCTGACATGTAAGTTGTACATTTGTAGATTGTCAAATCTGTTCATTCCTTTTTTATGCTTAGAAGTCCTCATCTACCCCAAGATTAATATTCATCTATCTATATTATAGTTTGTGCTTGTGTGTGTGTGTGAGAGAGAGACAGGATCTTGCTCTGTTGCCCAGGTTGAAGTGCAGTGGCACCGTCATGACTCACTGCAGCCTCGACCTCCCAGGCTCAAGCAATCCTCCCACGTCAGCCTCCCAAGTAGTTGGGAGTACAGGCGTGAGCCACTTTGCCTGGCTAACTTTTAATATTTTGTAGAGACAGGGTTTTGCCATTTGCTTAGGCTAGTCTCAGAACTCCTGAGCTCAAGTGATCCACCTGCCTCGGCCTCCCAAAGTGCTGGGATTACAGTCATAAGCCACTGCACCCAGCCCTATAGGTTATGCTTTTTAAAAAGCATTTTAATTCATTTGGAAGTTGAGTATAAAATGTGGCTTAAGGGCCAGGCACATTTTATACTCAATGTGGAGTGCTGTGATGCGATCTTGGCTCACTGCAACCTCTGCCTCCCAGGTTAGAGCAATCCTTGCGCCTCAGCCTCCCGAGTAGCTTGAATTACAGGTGCATGCCACCATGCCCAGCTAATTTTTGTGTTTTTAATAGAGACAGGGTTTCGCCATGTTGGCCAGGCTGCTCTCGAACTTCTGACCTCAGATGATCCGCCCACCTCGACCTCCCAAAATGCTGGGATTATAGGCGTGAGCCACCACAACTGCCCCAAAACAAATATTTTTTAAATGAGTTTTTCAGTGTCTATTTTTCCAATATTAGTAAACCATTTCTTCTAAAACTGTTGGACAGAATGTTCAATTAGCTGTTATACTGCAATTCAATAACTTACGAGTTGAATTTTAAAATGAATAGGAAGGAGGCTGGATGCAGTGACTCATGCCTGTAATCCCAACACTTTGGGAGTCTGGTCTGGAGGATCGCTTGAGCCCAGGAGTTCAAGATCAGCCTGGGCAGCATGACGAAACCCCATCTGTACAAAAATTAGCTGGGCATGGTGGTGCGTACCTGTGGTCCCAACTTCTAAGGAGGCTGAGGTGGGAGAATTGTTTGAGCCCAGGAGGTAGAAACTGCAGCGAACTGCGATCGCGCCACTGCACTCCAATCTGGGTGACAGAGTGAGACCCTGTCTCAAAAAAAAAATAGAACTAGAAATGACACTTAGTAAAACAATAAAAGCTAAGTAGATAATATGTGCAAATTCTGTAGCAGCAGGAATGGCCCCTGGGACCTTGAAGAAACAGATGGCGGTATTCAATTTTAAGATCCTTGCAGAGTCCTTGCTACCCCAAACCTTCCTGCAAATTGGCTACACACAACCGTGAGTCAGTGACCTTAGGAAAGAAAAGGGATTGGGGTCACAGCCAGAAGGTGTAATGACAAGCTACAAAAAAGGATAGGGATGGATTTCATAACCTAGCTTAAATGCAATGGGGAAATTCGGGAAATAAATCAGGTCAGCAGAAGAAAAGACTACCAAGTACTTCCAGAGATACTTGGAGAGACACTGGATTTCACAGGGACATGGCATAGGGGTTCAATCCAGCTTCACTGTGATCTTAAAGGTCAAGTTAACTTGAGTAAGTTGGAGGACTTTGAAAATCCAAGTAAATTGTCACTAGCCTGTGACAATAGGGATGAGAGAAATAAAAACTTTGCAGTTGACCAAAAAGGTTGACAGTGATTCTAATAACTGAATTAAAGTGGTGTGGCCCTTAAAGTTTATTAAATTCCACTTATTCACTCATAATTGCACCATTTTCATGGAAAGTCTTAGTCTCCTAAAACACTGAGAGGATATACCGTGGAACTAGATGGCAAACTTGGTTTGGTTGGTTTTTGTAATCTTTATAATTGCTAGAAAGTTAGAAAAGGGTGGTGTCACTTCAGCAGAAATTTTGAAAAACTCGTGGAACCAGAAGAAACCCAATCTAAAAGAAATACGAGAGAACATTTTTGCAGTTTTAAGTGCAATTTCAAAGAAAATTCAAACTTAGAATCAAATTCAAAGAGGAGGCAGCACCCCAAAGCAATATTTTTTGTTTTACTGAGGTATAATTTATATACAACAAACTCACCATTTTAAGTGTACCACTAGAGTTTTTGACAAATGTATACAGCCATGAAACCACTACCAGAATCACAGAACATTTCCATCATTTCAGAAAATTCCATTATGCCCCTTTACAGTCAACCTCTTCCATTCACCCTGACCTCTGGCAACCGCTGAGTGTTTTCTGTGACTGTAATTGTACATTTCTAGGGCTTTATTATATAAATGGAATCATATGTAGTCAATGTGTCTGATGTCTTTCGTTTAGCATAATGCTTTTGAGATTCATGTTTTTATGGCTCAGTAATATTCCATTGTGTGAATGTGTACTACATCCTGGTTTTGTCCTTTTACCAGTTGATGGATGTTTAGGTTGTTACTAGTTTTAGGCTATCAGAAAGCTGCTATGAACATTCAAATACAAGTTTTTATTTTAAACATAGGTTTTAAATTCTCTTGCATAATTACCTGAGTAGGATTACTGAGTTGTATAGTACATGAATGTTTAACTTTCTAAGAAACTGATAACCTATTTTCCAAAGAAGCTGTACCCTTTCACACTCCTCCAGCAATGTATGAGAGTTCCAGCTGCTTCACATCCTTGCCAATACTTGGTATTGCCAGTCACTTTAATTGTAGCCATCCTGGTGCGTGTTAGTAGTACATCACTGTGGTTTTAATGTGCGTTTCCCTAATGACTAATAATGTTGAGTCTTTTCATAAGCTTATTTCAAATTCATATATCTGCTTAGGTGGAATATCTATTAAAGTCTTTTGCCCATTTTTTATATCAAGTCATCGTACTGAGTTGTAATTTTTTCAATATTCTGCATACAAGTCCTTTAACAGATGTTTTGCAAATATTTTTCTCTCAATCACAGCTTGCGTTTTCATTTATTTAATGGTTTTTTATCAAAGAGAAAACATTTTTAATTTTGATAATTTGACAGTGTTTTTCTTTTATGATTCATGCTTTTAATGTCCTAAGAAAGTTTGTTTTATCCAAGTACAAAAAGATTTTCTCCTGTGTTTTCTTTAGAAGTTCTGTAATTCTAGCTCTTAAAATTTGGATCTATATTCCACTTCGAGATGATTTTTGTGTATGATATAAGGTAAGGATCCAGGGTGGTTTTGTTCGTTCATAGGGATATTCAATTGTTCGAGCACCATTTGTTGGAAAGACTGTCTTACTCATTGAATTTTCTTGGCCCCTGTGGGTTTTTTTTAATTTTTTAATTTTTTTTTTAATTTTTATTTTGTAGACGGAGTCTCGCTTTGTCGCCCAGCCTGGAGTGCAGTGGCACAGTCTCGGCTCACCGCAACCTCTGCCTCCCACGTTCAGATGATTCTCCTGCCTCAGCCTCCCGAGTAACTGGGACTACAGGTGACCGCCACCAGGCCTGGCTAATTTTTTGTATTTTTAATGGAGACGGGGTTTCACCGTGTTAGCCAGAATGGTCTCCATCTCCTGACCTCGCGATCCGCCCGCCTCGGCCTCCCCAACTGCTAGAATTATAGGCGTGAGACACCGCGCCCAGCCTTATTTATTTATTTATTTATTTATTTATTTATTTATTTATTTATTTATGAGTCGGAGTCTCCCTCTGTCGCCCAGGCCGGAGTGTAGCGGCGCGATCTCGGCTCACTGCAAGCTCC
>NW_012105475.1:5184443-5192170 GCF_000951045.1 Mandrillus leucophaeus
GGCTCAGACGCCATGGTAAGGGCGGCCTGCGGCCCGGGTCCGTCTCGCCCCGCCGACTGCAGACCTGCAGGCCCCGGGTAGCTTCCCGACTTCGAACCCATTGCTTCTGTACGGTGGGAGGCGCGCCTGGAGCAAACACTCGTTTTTCATGCCTTGGAGCAATTGTATAAGTATCCAGAAACTTTCCACTCTCCTGGGTTTTTTCTTTGCTGGAGTTTAGAATATCCTGGTTTTACTTTTACGACTCACATTTTGCTGAAAATGGTAGAATGCATAATAGGCAATAGCAGCAAAATTATTTTCTTGGGTTCCCGCCAATGAAACCCTAGAGCACAGCGCCAGCTGGCTTCCTCTGTACCCTGAACGCGACGGGGTTCACGGTGAGGGAGAACAGGAAGGCCGGGGCTGGGAGTTTGGAGTGGTGATCCCGCCTCCGCAACTTGCTGTGTGACTTGGAGAAGATCCAAACCTCTGGGTCTTTTGGACCCGTCCATGAAATGAAGGTGTCACAGTCGGGTTGAGAAAGCAAGCGCGTGATAACCGGGTCACATGAGAGGGAGCTCTCATGAAATTACCCTCAAACATGGTTAGAAAGGATTGATGCAAGTATCAGTCTTAAGAGATGTAATAAAGTAAGGGCAGGAACTCTGACTCCTACCTAAATGCTGAAGGTCTTTTTTGCTTACTGAGGGTGTTAGAACGTCAGGCCTTCCCTCCCCTCCCCCGTCTAGAGCGGTGTTTCCCAAACACTGTGCAGGGTCTTCAGGGAGCCTATTCCCCTCTGGGTCTTCAGTGCCCGTCTTGGTCCACTGATGAGACTGGCCGCGCTAGAAAAGCAGAGTTGTATGGGCATGTAGTGAATGTGTGAAAGCATGCCGGGAAGTGAGGAACGGCAATGTTAGGAAAATGGTTACCAGTAGGGAGGAAAGGAAATGGGGTCACGGAGGGGACCACGAGGTCTCTAATTCCCACTGTAATGTTTTACTTCCTAAACTGGGTGGATGGCAAGCTGGTGTTCATTACATTATCTATACTCTTTCTGTACCTGAAATGTTTTATAAAAATAGACCTCTCGTTAAAGAAAGTTTTTAAATGCAAAAGAATGTCCTTTTTGAGATTAAGTTCATTCTGCATTTTAAAAATTTTATTCTATTTTATTTTTTAAATTTATTTGTTTATTTATTGAGGCAGTGTCTCTTATCGGTTGCCCAAGCTAGAGTGCAGCGGTACTATCATGGCTAACAGCAGCCTTGACCTCCCTGGCTCAACCAATCCTCCCACCTCAGCCTCCCAAGTAGCTGGGACTACAGGTGTGCGCCATGAAGCCCAGCTTCTTTTTGTATTTTTTGACAGGGCCCAGGCTGTCATCCTCTTTAAAATCTTCATGTGTCCTTTCTTATATGATGTTGGTAAATGACTTAAACACCCAGCAGGCAATCCTTTATGGAACTCAAATGTTTGAAATTTTACTGTCTTATAGAATCCACTCGATCTTATGCAACTGCCTTTGCCTCTGTGAAGCTTTAGCAGCTGTGGGTAAGTCACACAATCTTTCTAAGCCTAGGTTTCTCATCTGTAAAATGGGTATAATAATATTCACTTTATACCTGTAAATGAGATACCTGTAAAGAGCCTGGCTCAGAGAAGGCCATCAGTAAAGTTGGCTATAGGCCAGGCAGGAGGCTCACACCTGTAATCCTAAGTGGAGGCCTAGGCAGGAGGATCACTTGAGCCCAGAAGTTCAATTACAGTGAACTATGAGCGTGCCACTGCATTCCAGCCTGGGCACTGGATGACACAGTGAGACCTTGTTTCTAAAGAAAAAAGGAGGGGTTGGCTGTAATTACTATTCCCTCTGAGGAAACTGAAGCAGAAGGAACCCCTAATCTAGACTTGACTTTGGATTTGTGAAATATCAAGACAGCCTGGTTTGGCTGAGCCTGGTGGTTGTTCAAGCCTATAATCCCAGCACTTTGGAAGGCCGAGGCAGGTGGATCGCTTGAGCCCAGGAGTTCGAGACCAGCTTGAGCAACATAGTGAGACCTCGTCTCAACAAAAAAATACAAAAATTAGCTGGGCTTAGTTGCGTGCACCTGTGGTCCCAGCCACTCAGGAGGCTGAGGTGGGAGGATCTCTTCAGCCTGGGAGGTCGAGGCTGCAGTGAGCTGTAATTGTGTCACTGCACTCCAGTCTGGGTGACAGAGAAAGACCCTGTCTCAAAAGACAGCCTGGTTTACTATAGAATAATTCAAGAAATGGAATTTGCCTCTGGGCCTGAGTGGTGTCTAACACATGGTGAGGAGACATTATCTAATGCCTGTATTGCAAGCTCATACATATTTAAGCATTTTATCTTGGGGAGATAGGGCGCATGTTGTGGGCCAACTCTCGAGTGCCTTCTTTTAGAATGAGCTGCTTTGCAGTTCACCATGGAGATGGCTTCACCTGCCCGTGAGGCATGCTGGACCATCAGCACTTAGCAGCAAAGTGAGCCTCCCTGATCACAAGTAGGATATTTTCAAGAAAGAGCAATAAAGCTATCCTCAAAATCTGCTAAAGACTCCTGCTTTTTTTTTTTTTTTTTTTTTTTAAAGACTGAGTCTCACTTGTCGCTCAGCCTGGAGTACAGTGGTGCGATTTCATCTCACTGCAACCTCTGCCACCCAGGTGCAAATAATTCTCATGCCTCAGCCTCTGGAGTAGCTGTGATTACAGGTGCGCACCACCACACCCGGCTAATTTTTGTATTTTTGATAGAGACAGGGTTTCACCATGTTGTCCAGGCTGGTCTCGATCTCCTGAGCTCAGGTGATCCACCTGCCTCTTCCTCCCAAAGTGCTGGATTACAGGCATGAGCCACTATGCCGGGCTTACCTCCTTCTTAATCTGAAATTGATTTATGTTCCTTTCTTCTCTGTGAATTGCCCCTGTTATTTCTCCTTTGGCTGTCCTTACCCTCGGATAATTTTTCCGCTGTCAACCGCCTCTTCGTGGGCTCTCTCCCCTCATGGCCTCCTGCCTTTCTGACGGCTCCTCCTTCCTCCACTGGCCCCTTCTTCCCTCTCTCAGACTCAGGCTTCAGCATCTTCCCCGTCTCCCTGCACACTCCCATGACGACCTCCGCATTCTGGCTTTGGTGCCGCCCTTTATGCTGGAGATTCCCAGATCTCATTTCCAGAGCTGCCTCCTTAACCCATAGGTCTGGATACTTCCTGTTAGGTTTTTCACCTTCATGCTAAACGCGGTTTGTCTAAATCGGAAGTCATCTTCCATACCCTGCCGCCCCTCCCTCCTGACCCATCTTGGATCATTCTGCTAATCACAGGGATCCAAAAGCTTCAAGTCACTTTTGGCTCATCTCGTCCTGTTGACCCTCATCTGAGGCTTCAGTGAAAGGTTTCCTTTTTCCATTGCTTCCTCTTCTTGGAACCCAGCAACCGTCGATGGGTCTTTAATTCTTGGAGTCTCCTTCTCAGCCTCATCGCTCAACTCCTTCAGGAACCCAGTGGCTCAGCCAAGCCAGGATGGGCACCAACCCTTGAATACACTCCAGTCTCTCCCTCTTCTGAACCCTTTACTTTCTGCACTGCTGCTACTACCTCACCTGAGATATTCCTCCCTCCCAGATGCTTCACGCCCCTTCCCACTGCTGAGAAGCTCCCCTTCCTCGACCGGCCAGCTCAGATTCTGTCTTCATCATAAAGCCTTCTCCTGCTTCAAGAAGCACATTCAGCTAACAGTGCTCTCTGCCGGTCGTTCATAGTTTGCATCTCTCCCAGGCCTTAGCATGTTCTGCCTTATATTATTAAGGTTTTTGTAACCATGTCTTTTTATTTATTTATTTTAGAGATGGCGTCTCGCTTTATTGCCCAGGCTAGTCTTGAATTCCTGGGCTCAAGCAGTCCTCCTGTCTTGGCCTCCCAAAGTGTTGGGATTACAGGCATGAGCCACCATGCCCGTCCTATAACCAGGTCTTCTCAAATGTAACCTCCTCAAGGGCAAACATATCTGTAACACTCTTGCAAGCTGCACCAGCTCTGACACGTAGTTGATGCTCAGTGATGCATCACACTGATTTCCTGCCACTGGGCTGTGACACCAGACTCAGGGCTCCCATCCATCACATACAGCTCCCTCAGCCACAACATCCCCAATACAGGGAATTACAATCTGCCTTCATAATTTACTTGTGGCCGGGTGCGGTGGCTCACACCTGTAATCCTAGCATTTTGGGAGGCCGAGGCAGGTGGATCACCTGACGTCAGGAGTTCAAGACGAGCCTGGCCAATGTGGCAAAATCCCATCTCTACTAAAAAAAAAAAAAATAGCTGGGCATAGTGGCGGGTGCCTGTAATCCCAGCTACTTGGGAGGCTGAGGCAGAAGAATCACTTGAATCCAGGAGGCAGAGGTTGCAGTGAGCCAAGATCATGCCACTACGCTCCAGCCTGGAGGACAGAGTGAGACTCAGTCTCAATAATAATAATAATAATAATAAAATATTATTTACTTGTGTGACCTTTTGCAAATTACTAAACCTCCTTAAAACTTCATTTCCTCTTCTCTAATAGGGATAAGAGCACCTAGTTGATAATACTGTTATAGGATTAAATTAAACCATGTAGAGCTCTTAGAATATAGTGTGTCTGGCACAATAAATATTATAGAATAATAACAACAGTAATAAATTGTTATAGCCTTATGCAAAATTCTTCTTTAAGAATGCATTCAGATCTTCTGCCTGGCTTTTCGGGGTCTCCATTATTCCGTGACATAGAACAAAACAAAAAAAGAGCGAATTCATCTAGAAGCTTTACTTCTTCATCTTCCCCCACTGGTGTCTGACCTTGTGCCAATGTGTTTTCAGCCCTGCTATAAACTGCTGTGAGATCAGTCCAATTTTATGCAAGAGTTTTCTGAACCTTTGGCTTGTTCAATTTGAAGCTGCTTGTGAATGTAACTTTGTTCAAAGAGCTGACAGAGATAGCTGCGAGTGAAAACTCCTTGGCTTAAAATTGAGCCGCTGCTGGGCGTGATGGCTCATGCCTGTAATCCCAGCACTTTAAGATAAGGCCTAAGCGGGTGGATCACTAGAGCTCTGGAGTTTGAGACCAGCCTGGGCAACATGCAAGACTCCATCTCTATTTTTTTATTTAGAAAATAAATACATAAATAAAAATGAGCCTCACTTTTTGACCTAATTGAAAGCAGGTGATAAAAATGTATACATTGCGATCAGGTGCAGTGGCTCACACTTGTAATCCCAGCACTTTGGGAGGTCGAGGCAGGCAGATCACCTGAAGTCAGGAGTTCAAGACCAGCCTGGCCAACATGGTGAAACTTTGTCTCTGCTAAAAATACAAAAATCAGCCGAGTGTGGTGGCATGTGCCTGTAATCCCAGCTACCTGGGAGGCTGAGGCAGGAGAATTACTTGAACTTGGGAGGCTGAGGTTGCAGTGAGCTGCGATCACGCCACTGCACTCCTGCCGAGGTGACAGAGCAAAACTCCGTCTCAAAAAAAAATATACGTTGCACTTATTGAAACACTTTGGATCTTTCAGGAGGACATTCCTTTTCTCCATTCAGAGCCCTTTGTTTTCTTTGGGGTATAGCAACAGTTCCTTCTGTGGGAGCTGTTGTGGCATGGCCCCTGTGGCATTGTCTGTCCTCATATGACATCATTCTCATGGTTCTTTTCGGGTTTCTCATGCTGGCATTGTTTCGGCGGGGAATTCTCTTCTGCAGCACACGGATCCTGACTACTCAGCTGCCTATGTCATCATAGAAACTGATGCAGAAGATGGAATCAAGGGGTGTGGAATCACCTTCACTCTGGGAAAAGGCACTGAAGTTGGTGAGTTGAAGATTCTCTCAAGGTTCCAGAATGCTTAATTTTCAGATGAGATTCTAACTTCGATTTTTAGATTCATTAGAATCTTGATTTAGATTCAGTTTCAGTCTTGTTTTTCTCTGTGTTTAACTGCTCAAAGTGAGTAAAAATAGTGTTTCATCATTTGTTATTTATTTCACTGGGAGAAATTTAAAAGTGACAGAATTTGGCCTCTCTCCTTGCAATCATCTCTAGTCTGTTAGAAAATCCGTGACTCTTAGTCTGTTTCTCTGTGTCAAATGACAGCTACAAGGATGTTTTTCACCTGCCTTTTACCCGGGGCCACTGTCGAGCTTTAACAACCTGCCGTGGGTGAGTAACCAAGGGCAATGAGAGGGAGGAGATGTGAGTTCCCACAGCAAAAAAAGGCTCATTGTGATGTGCACAGTGAGTCTACTCACTTTTCTATATATATTTCTTTTTTTTTTTTTTTTTTTGAGACAGAGTCTCACTCTGTCGCCCAGGCTGGAGTGCAGTGGCGCAATCTCAACTCACTGCAAACTCTGCCTCCTGGGTTTAAGCAATTCTCCTGCCTTAGCCTCCTGAGAAGCTGAGATTACAGGCACCCACCACCACGCCCAGCCAATTTTTGTATTTTTAGTAGAGACGGGGTTTCACCATGTTGGCCAGGCTGGTCTCGAACTCCTGACTTCAGATGATCCACCCGCCTCAGCCTCGCAAAGTGCTGGGATTACAGGTGTGAGCCACCGCACCCAGCCTTTTCAAAATATTTCACACCAAATTGGTTTCAAGTTCACTATTTTCATGGCAAAAAAGGGCTTTAGCCCTGCCCAATCTCGGAGGTCTCCTTTGGGGAAGAGCAGATTCTTTAAGATGTATACGGAGCTGTGAATACGTCATTCTTTTTTTATTTGCATTTTCTGTTTTCTTAAACAAGATACAGAGCATAACTTTTCTCAGAGCTGGATGTGATCTCAATGGTGATCTTGAGCCATCTCATTTGTTAGAGAGAAGAAAACTGAGGCACAGGCAGATACCCAGCAAGTCATGGCAGAATTGCCTGACTGCCCGAAGCACTTTCTCTTCAGAACTTTTAAATGCAGCTCTTTTTGAACACATCATACCTGCACATGGTACAAAATTCAAGAAGTACAAAACAGTGACCTTTGCCAGGTCAATTTCAGTGGATTATTAGGGGCTGAAGCCAAATTATAATAGATTGAAGGGTTAGGGTCTAGAAGGAGGGAAAAGAGTTTCTCTAACTTTGGTGGTAGTGTGATACCTCTCCCATGGATATTTGCACCATCAGCGCTCTCAGTAGTTGTAGAAAAAAATCTTGGCCCATTGAGAGATTTTAAATTGTTAAGCATATAAAAGAAGTGTGTGAGTTTGTGAGTGTGTGTATGTCTGAATGGCAAGGGAACCTTCCTTGAACTTGCAATGGACACTGCCCAGGTGGCTGCTGTTTCTGCTCTTCACAGGGCTGGCGGTCAGTTGTCTGGCAAGTCAGTCCTTCTGCAGACTTCTCCTGAGTGCTGCCATGCATCAGGCACTGAAGTAATTTTAAAAAGAGAAAGACAGCCCAGGCGTGGTGATTCACGCCTGTAATCTCAGCACTTTGGGAGTTTGAGGCGGGCAGATTGCTTGAGTCAAGGAGTTCGAGACTAGCCTGGTCGACATGGTGAAACCCTGTCTTTACTAAAAATACAAAAATTAGCTGGCCGTGGTGATGCGTGGCTGTTATCTCAGCTACTCAGGAGGCTGAGGCATGAGAATTGCTTGAACCTGGGAGTTGGAGTTTGCAGTGAGCTGAGATTGTGCCACTCCACTCCAGCCTGGGTGAAAGAGCGAGACTCTGTCAAAAAAAAAAAAAAAAA
>NW_012105475.1:5194315-5195350 GCF_000951045.1 Mandrillus leucophaeus
AACCCTTGAATACACTCCAGTCTCTCCCTCTTCTGAACCCTTTACTTTCTGCACTGCTGCTACTACCTCACCTGAGATATTCCTCCCTCCCAGATCCTTCACGCCCCTTCCCACTGCTGAGAAGCTCCCCTTCCTCGACCGGCCAGCTCAGATTCTGTCTTCATCATAAAGCCTTCTCCTGCTTCAAGAAGCACATTCAGCTAACAGTGCTCTCTGCCGGTCGTTCATAGTTTGCATCTCTCCCAGGCCTTAGCATGTTCTGCCTTATATTATTAAGGTTTTTGTAACCATGTCTTTTTATTTATTTATTTTAGAGATGGCGTCTCGCTTTATTGCCCAGGCTAGTCTTGAATTCCTGGGCTCAAGCAGTCCTCCTGTCTTGGCCTCCCAAAGTGTTGGGATTACAGGCATGAGCCACCATGCCCGTCCTATAACCAGGTCTTCTCAAATGTAACCTCCTCAAGGGCAAACATATCTGTAACACTCTTGCAAGCTGCACCAGCTCTGACACGTAGTTGATGCTCAGTGATGCATCACACTGATTTCCTGCCACTGGGCTGTGACACCAGACTCAGGGCTCCCATCCATCACATACAGCTCCCTCAGCCACAACATCCCCAATACAGGGAATTACAATCTGCCTTCATAATTTACTTGTGGCCGGGTGCGGTGGCTCACACCTGTAATCCTAGCATTTTGGGAGGCCGAGGCAGGTGGATCACCTGACGTCAGGAGTTCAAGACGAGCCTGGCCAATGTGGCAAAATCCCATCTCTACTAAAAAAAAAAAAAATAGCTGGGCATAGTGGCGGGTGCCTGTAATCCCAGCTACTTGGGAGGCTGAGGCAGAAGAATCACTTGAATCCAGGAGGCAGAGGTTGCAGTGAGCCGAGATTGTGCCACTCCACTCCAGCCTGGGTGAAAGAGCGAGACTCTGTCAAAAAAAAAAAAAAAAAAAGTTGAAGAAGGATGAAGAAGACAGAATCCCACATATCAGGAGCACACAAACTTATTGGGGAAGTAGACATAAAAGACA
>NW_012105475.1:5195400-5198290 GCF_000951045.1 Mandrillus leucophaeus
AAAAAAAAAAAAAAAAAGTTGAAGAAGGATGAAGAAGACAGAATCCCACATATCAGGAGCACACAAACTTATTGGGGAAGTAGACATAAAAGACATGATCATAATGCAGTCTGAGAATGACTATTTTTTAAAATTATGTACAAGTTTTACAGAGAGAGGATATATTAGGCTGTTCTTTTTTTCTTTTTGGAGACAAGAATCTTGCTCTGTTGCCCAGCCTGGAGTGCAGTCGCGCAATCTCGCTCACTACAACCTCCACCTCCCGAGTTCAAGCAATTCTTGTGCCTCAGCCTCTCGAGTTGGGATTACAGCTGGGATTACAGGCACACACCACCATGCCTCACTCGTTTTTATATTTTTAGTAGAGATAAGGTTTCACCATGTTTGGTCAGGCTGGTCTCCTGACTTCAGATGATCTGCCCACCTGGGCCTCTCAAAGTGCTAGGATTACAGGCACAAACCACCACTCCAAGCCAGGCTGTTCTTGCATTGCTATAAAGGAGTATCAGAGACTGGGTAATTTATAAAGAAAAAGAGGCTTAATTGCCTCATGGTTCTGCAGGTTTTCCAGAAAGCATGGTGCCAGCTGCTCAGCTTCTAGGGAAGCTTCAGGACACTCACAGTCATGGTGGAAGGCGAGGGGGGAGCAGACACGTCCTATGTCGAAAGCAGGAGCAAGAGAAAGAGAGTGGGGAGGTGCTACACGCTTTTAAGCCACTAGATCTCACGAGAACTCACTCACTGTCTCAAGGCCAGTACCAATGGGATGGTGCTAAACCATTCATGAGAAATCCACCTCCATGATCTAATCACCTCCCACCAGGCCCCACCTCCAACACTGGAGATTACATTTCAACATGAAAATTGTGCAGAATTTCTAACCCATATCAGAGGGGGTAACTTCACTCTGTCCAAACGGCTCAGGGAAGGCTTCAGAGCAGAAGTATTGCTTTGAGGTGAGTCTCGAAGAGCTAACAGGAATTTGCCAGACAGAGAGAGGAGACCATACTGTGAGTCAGTCCCCCTTTTCTCTATTAAGTAAACAATTTACTGTTAAAGTTTTCCCCAAAATAGTAACCACTTACTAAGATAGAGCTGTGAGCTATGTTTCTGCTTATCCTGCAACTTTAAGTATCCCTTGTTTGTAAGTTGAGTACTTGATGAAGCTGCTGTCTTTCTCCATCCTGCAAACCCTACAACACACCCCCCCCAAAGGTTGGATAAAACTCAGCGAGCTTACAAGGTATGTTAGGCCATTGGACCCACTCTCTGTTAACAGCCAAGACTTTAAACTTTGCCAGCTCGGGCACACGTGGAGGGGCCCTGGGCACTAAGATAGATAAGAAGCTCTTCTGGGATGGGTGCTGAGCTCAGTGTCCAGGGCCTTCACTCCCCGTCCCCTCCTCCATTCCCAGCCCCACACCACTGTCTTGGTGGATGTCTCAGGCAGGGGTAAATCAATTTCCATCTCTCCATGACTTTAATTAATGACTCTTTTATGCTAAGGTTTTTGGCTTCTGCATTTTTCAGACCACAACATCACAGAACCCATTTTAACTTTAACCTTGCTACATATTTCAGGTGACTCACTGCAGTCTCACTAAATGTGTTACACGGCACTCACACTGAAGATGAAAAATGCCATTAGCTCATCCTGGTTCTTCTGCTTACTTACCTAATCATCCGTTTATGATTTTAAAAAATAGGGTTACTGTGAAGAGAGTGCTTGTGTGTGAGACAGAGAGGGAGGGCTGTTTTTCAGATGTATAGAATACACCAATGTAGTTTTTGGTTGGGTATTTTTTAAAATCATGTCTTTATTAAATTTACTTAATTAATATTCATTTTTTATCCTTCTTTCTTTATGATTTTAAAGTTTTTATTATTGATTAATTGATTTGAGATAAGATCTTGCTCTGTCACCCAGGCTGGAGTACAGTGGTGCAATCACGGCTCGTGCAGCCTTGACCTTCCAAACTCAAGTGATTGTCCCACCTCAGCTTCCCGAGTAGCTGGGACCATAGGCACAAGCCACCATGCCTAGCTAATGTTTTGGTTTTTTGTTTTGTTTTGTTTTGTTTTGCTTTTGAGAGACAGAGTCTTGCTCTGTTGCCCAGGGTGGAGTGGAATGGTGCTATCTTGGCTCACTGCACCCTCCACCTCTGGGTTCAAATGATTCTCCTGCCTCAGCTTCCCAAGTATCTGGGACTACAGGTATGTGCCGCCATGCCCAGCTAATTTTTGTATTTTTAATAGAGACAGGGTTTCACTATATGTTGGCCAGGCTGGTCTTGAACTCCTGACCTCAGGTGATCTGCCTACCTCAGCCTCCCAAAGTGGTAGGATTACAGGTGTGAGCCACCACACCTGACCTGGGTTTGGTTTTGTTTTGCTTTTTTCTTAAAAAAAAAAAATTTTTTTTTTTTTTTTTTTTTTTTTGAGATGGAGTTTCGCTCTTGGTGCCAAGGCTGGAGTGCAGTGGCATGATCTCTGCTCACCGCAACCTCCACCTCCCAGGTTCAAGCGATTCTCCTGCCTCAGCCTCCAAAGTAGCTGGCACTACAGGTGCCTGCAACCATGCCGGGCTAATTTTTGTATTTTTTGTAGAGACAGGGTTTCATCATTTTGCCCAGACTGGTCTTGAACTCCTGAGTTCAAGCAATCCACTGCCTCAGCCTCCCAAAGTGATGGGATTGCAGGCATAAGCCATAAGCCACCATGACTGGCCTGTTTCTGTTTTATTTTATTTATTTATTTAGTTAGTTATTTTTGTGACAGAGTCTTACTCTGTCTCCCAGGCTGGAGTGCAGTGACGTGATCTCGGCTCACTGCAACCTCCACCTCCCAGGTTCAAGTGATTCTCCTGCCTCAGCCTCCCGAGTAGCTGGGA
>NW_012105475.1:5199085-5203432 GCF_000951045.1 Mandrillus leucophaeus
GTAGAGACGGGGTTTCTCCACGTTGGTCAGGCTGGTCTTGAGCTCCCGACCTCAGGTGATCCACCTGCCTCAGCCTCCCAAAGTGCTGGGCTTATAGGCGTGAGCCACCGCGCCCAGCAAGAATTTTTAAATAGACAAAAATTTTTTAAAACCCAGCCTTAATAGTTTGTGACACCACTCTTACTTCAGACACCCACAAGTCACCCACAGACTTTACTCAATGTCCTTCCAGTGCTAGAGGCTCCAGAGAATTGAAGTCCCTGAGCAGACCCAAACAAAAGAAAACCCCCTATGTTTAGTTGGCAAGAAGCTGCCTTCAAGGGCCTTTTTTTCTTTTCCAAGTCAATTTCCTGCCACAACCAAAATTTCTTTTTTTTTTTTTTTTTTTTTTTTTGAGGTGGAGTTTCCCTCTTGTCACCCAGAGTGGAGTGCAGTGGTATGATCTTGGCTGACTCACTGCAACCTCTGCCTCCTGGGTTCAAGTGATTCTCCTGCCTCAGCCCCCCAGGTAGCTGGTATTACAGGCACGCACCACCATGCCTGGCTAATTTTTGTGTTTTTAGTAGAGACAGGGTTTCACCATGTTGATCAGGCTGGTCTTGTACTCCTGACCTCAGGTGATCCGCCCGCCTCGGCCTCCCAAAGTGCTGGAATTACAGGCATGAGCCACCGTGCCTGGCCTCACAACCCAAATTTCTATTAAATGCCACAAATTCTAGTCTCCTGTTGAGCAAGAAAAATCCACACACTGCAGATGAATGCATAAGTGCTGCTTGTGCACGCTGAGAGTCATAAAGATGAGATCATCCTTAGCTTTTGTTAAGTGCATTTGGTATTGTGACGTGAACCAGAGGTATGCTTCAGTCAGTGATTTATAGCAACAATCAAATTGCCGAGACGGTGGTTTGGTGTCAGTGTACCTCACTGTGAGTCACCGACTTACTTCAGATTTTCTTTAATTCAAGAGCATCCACCTTCAAGGAGTGAGGAGGATTCTGTCTTCTCACAATTCTAGGGAACGAATATCTGAACCAGAATGATTGTGTATCCCATTAACAAAAGCCCTAGAGAACCTGGAATGGCTGGTTCAGCCCTAACTGCTACATCTGACCACAAGTGTGCAATCATCCCAGAGCTGTTTCACCCTTAGCCAGGCATGTGCTAAAAGCTTGGAGAGGCCGGGCACAGTGGCTCACGCTTGTAATCCCAGCTCTTTGGGAGGCCGAGGCGGGCGGATCACGAGGTCAGGAGATCGAAACTATCCTGGCTAACACGGTGAAACGCCGTCTCTACTAAAAATACAAAACATTAGCCGGGCATGGTAGCAGGCGCCTGTAGTCCCAGCTACTCGGGAGGCTGAGGCAGGAGAACGGCGTGAACCCAGGGGATGGAGCTTGCAGTGAGCCGAGATCGGGCCTCTGCACTCCAGCCTGGGAGACAAAGCAAGACTCCGTCTCAAAAAAAAAAAAAAAAAAGGCCGGGCGCGGTGGCTCAAGCCTGTAATCCCAGCACTTTGGGAGGCCGAGACGGGTGGATCACGAGGTCAGGAGATCGAGACCATCCTGGCTAACATGGTGAAACCCCGTCTCTACTACAAAAATACAAAAAAACTAGCCAGGCGAGGTGGCGGGCACCTGTAGTCCCAGCTACTCCGGAGGGTGAGGCAGGCGAATGGCGTGAACCCAGGAGGCGGCGCTTGCAGTGAGCCAAGATCCAGCCACTGCACACCAGCCTGGGCGACAGAGCAAGACTCTGTCTCAAGGAAAAAAAAAAAACAAAACTTGGGGCATCACTTTCTTTCTTTGTCTTGAGACGGAGTTTCACTCTTGTTGCCCAGGCTGGAGTGCAATAATACAGTCTCGGCTCACTGCAACCTCCACCTCCTGGGTTCAACTGATTCTCCTCCCTCCGCCTCCCAAGTAGCTGGGATTACAAGCACCCGCCACCATGCCCAGCTAATTTTTGTATTTTTAGTAGGGGCAGGGTTTCACTATGTTGGCCAAGCTGGTCTCAAACTCTTGACCTCAGGTGATCCACTGGCCTCCGCCTCCCAAAATGCTGGAATTACAGACATGAGCCACCGTGCCCAGCCTGGGGCACCACTTTCATAGTGTCCTTCTCAGGATCTTACTGACAGTAAAACTGTACCTCTACAACTGTCCTATTAAATGACTGAAAACTTTTACTATTGAATCCATGGCAGCACCAAACAAATTTATCAAAATGTTTTGGAATACATTCCTTTCTTTGAAGCTAAGTTGATGGCTTGATTCAATTATTGTGGCCATGTACACAACATAGGCTAAATGCTTCCTAGAATTGGCAAAGGATCAAAGGGTTACTTATTCATCATCTTAAACAACACAAGAAAGCCTTATTATTATTATTATTATTGTTATTATTATTTGAGACAGGGTCCAGCTCTGTCACTCTGTCACTCAGGCTGGAGTGCAGTGGCACAATCTCAGCTTACTGCAACCTCTGCGTCCAGAGGTCAAGTGATCCTCCCACCTCAGCATCCCGAGTAGCTGGAACCACCATGCCCAGCTAATTTTTGTATTTTTTGTAGAGATGGTGTCTTGCCACACTGCCCAGGCTGGTCTCGAATTCCTGAGCTCAAGTGATCTGCCCATCTCAGCCTCCCAAAGTACTGGCATTACAGGAGTGAATGCCAGGTCCAAGAAATCCTTTTAAAGTAAAATACCACAGGACGTGGTGGCTCACACCTGTAGTCCCAACACTTTGGGAGGCCGGGGTGGGAGGATCGCTTGAGCCCAGAGTTCCAGAACCTCTCTACCTGCTGCCCCATGCAACACAGCAAGACCTTGTCACTACAAAAAATTTAAACATTAGCTGGTGTGGTGTTATGTGTAGGTCCTAGCTACTAGGAGGCTGAGACAAAAAGATTACTTGAGACTAGGCATTCAAGATTACAGTGAGGTGCTGGGTGCAGTCTCTCACACCTGTAGTCCCAGCAATTTGGGTGGCCGAGGCAGGTGGATCACTTGAGTTCAGGAGTTCGAGACCAGCCTGGGAGGCATGGTGAAACCCCATCTCTACCAAAAATACAAGAAATTAGCCGGGCATGGTGGCTGGAGCCTGTGGTCCCAGCTATTCAGGAGGCTGAGGTGGAAGAATCACTTGAACCCAGGAGGTGGGGATTGGAGTGAGCCAAGGTCCTGCCACTGTACTCCAGGCAGGGTGACAGAGTGAGACCCTATCTCTAAAAAATAATAATAATAATTAAAGGTACCAAAAATAAATAATTGATGGTAATGCTAACACAAATTAAATTTAACCTTCAAATTACTTATGAGAAATGTAGTATATCATAAGGAAGTCAATAGTAAGAAATTTCATGTTTGTAGACAGTGTTTTCATGTATTTTAACATTTTGCAAATAGCATGCTAATTGCAAATTCATTTTATTTAATCTTTAATAGTTTATATTGTGAATTCAAGGCATCTTCTATACTTGTCAATAATGAAAAGGCATTTCTCTTTTTAAAAATTCTATTAAGTCAGCCTTCTTATTCCTTAGGAACATGAACCAGCATGGTTTGGTTTTGAATCTAATTGTTCAAACACTTTACAAAGTAAATAGGAAAATAATTTGGGAACATTATTTAAACTTGTCAATCTATGATTCTGTTTTTCACGTGACAGCTAATCACAATGTGTTCTCTACTCCGGAAGTTTAACTCAGTATATGGATTAACACCTGTTCTACTTGTGTGATATTTCTTATGACAACCACAGAAAACATATATGGGGCCGGGCACAGTGGCTCATGCCTGTAATCCCAGAACTTTGGGAGACCAAGGCGGGTGGATCCCTTGAGCCCAAGAATTTGAGACCAGCCTGGGCAGCATGTCAAAACTGCAGCTCTACAAAAAATACCAAAATTAGCCAGGCTTGGCGGCACATACCTGTAATCCCAGCTACTCAGGAAGCTGAGGTGGGAGGATCACCTGAGCTGGGGAAGTCAAGGTTGCGGTGAGCCGTGATCGTGCCACTGCACTCCAGCCTGGGTGACAGAGTAATACCCTGACAAAAAATAAAAATAAAAATAAAATAAAAATAAAAAAAGAAAGAAAAGAACAGAACGGCTGGGCGTGGTGGCTCACACCTGTAATCACAGCACTTTGGGAGGCCGAGGCGGGAGGATCATGAGGTCAGGAGATCGCGACCATCCTGGCTAACACGGTGAAACCCCGTCTCTACTAAAAATACAAAAGCAAAATTAGTCGGGCATGGTGGCGGGTGCCTGTAGTCACAGTTATTGGGGAGGCTGAGGCTGGAGAATGGTGTGAACCTGGGAGGCGGAGTTTGCAGTGAGCCAAGATC
>NW_012105475.1:5204717-5217456 GCF_000951045.1 Mandrillus leucophaeus
TGTATATATAAAGTATAAAATAAAGTATAAATTTAAAGTATAAATAAAGTATAAACTTTATTCAGCTAAATTTGGGCTTGAGTCATTTAGATCATCAGTATTTTGAGGTAAACAAGTCATTTCTGTAAGACTGATGATCTAAATGACTCAAGCCCAAATTTAGCTGAATAAAATGTTCTACTAAGGAGATGAGGTCCTGAGATTTGGGTCTTGAGAGCTATCTCTTCTCTAAGGGTTGGGTCTTGAGAGCTATCTCTTCTCTAAGGATTGGGTCTTGAGAGCTATCTCTTCTCTAAGGACCTCATCTCATCCTCCCTGAATTGAGAAATGGTTTAGAGGATAAACTACTGAATGGGCAATCTTTTTATGGAGAAATAATGTGAGTAGTATTAGAGATAGAAGAGAAGGTCATTAAAGAGAAAACAGTAAGAGAAGAGCAAATTTAAAAAGATGGAAGACCATCGTGCCTTTTATGTGCATAGCTTGGTATTTGAACTATAAATTCAAGGCACGAGAAAGTTAGGCTCTGGAGAAAGGATTCTAACACAGTAAGGTGAATTCAATACCCTGACCTTTGTCTTTGTCCCAAGATATCAGATTTTGTCTTTTCCTAACTCAGTTCAGTCTCCCATCCATGCACAGAGAAGGGCACAAGAGAATGTACTTTCAATAGTGCCTGGGATTTCATATTTTACTTTATACACAGAATATTAAACTTACCTTGAAAGATGTCACCTTGTAGAAGTTCCCACTGGCTGAATCTGGGACAATTTGAGCATCCAAATAAATATGATAGTAATGGCTTATGACTCATTGAATAAAATCCATGAGTCCATTCAGATAATGAACAATCGGCTGGGCACAGTAGCTCACGCCTGTAATCCCAGCACCTTGGGGCTGAAGCAGGAGGATCACTTAAGGCCGGGAGTTCAAGACCAGCCTGGGCAGCATAGTGAGATCCCCATCTGTACTTTTTAAAAATAAAAATAATAAAATTTTTTAAGGAGATAATAAACAACAAGGTCAAGCCCACCATTACAGCTGATTAAAATCTAATAAATATAAAAGGAATGATATCATCAGAAAATCAGCATAACTGTCATAGCTACAATTAATTGAGGCAAGAGTCATGAAGGGATGCCCAAATTTTGGGACAGTAATAACCTCCTTACTTGGAAAATGAAATGGTGACTTCACAGTGGAGAAACCAAATGGACACTAAGTTACCCAAGTGGTAAAAGTTAACAACTCTAATAATAAAACAAATGACATAATCACTTATGTAGTATTTATGCCAAAAAAATTTATTACCTGAATCTAATCATGAAGGAACTGATGATCAGCCCAAATTGAGGGATGCTGTACAAATCAACTGGCCTGTACTCTTTTAAAATGCTAATAACATTTAAAGAAGAAGAAGAAAAATTACTCCAGGTAAAAAGAGACTAAAGAGGCATGGCGACTAAATGCAATATGTGATCCCAGATGGGATACGGATTAGGGTCAAATAAAATACATTATAGGAAAAAACCATTTGATTGACATTTGATTATGGACTGGCCTTTAGATAACAGTATTCTATCAATGTTGTATTCCCTGAGTGTGATCATTGTACTATGGTTATGTAAGAAAATATCCTTGTTTTCAGGAACTATACACTGATGTATTTAGGGTAAAAAGAGCATGATATTTGCAACTTTATTCAAATGGTTCAGAAAAAAAGAAGTACGTGTGTGTGTGTTCATATGTATATACATACATATACATATATACACATACATATACATATATATGTATGTGTATATATATATAGAGAGAGAGAGAAGAGAGGAAAACACAGGTGTTTTTCCTACTATTCTTGAAACTCTTCAATGGGTTAGCAACTGTTTGTTTTTTTTAAACTTAACCTTTAGGTGGGTTGGTGGGTTACATTGCTGCCTTTTAATTCTTGAGATGTGTCCCTGGATGGAAGACCTAAATATCTTTCTCTTTTTTTTTTTTTTGAGACAGACTTTTGCTCTGTTGCCCAGGCTGGAGTGCAGTGGTGCCATCTCGGCTCACTGCAATCTCCACCTTCTGGGTTCGAGTGATCCTCTCGCCTCAGCCTCTGGAGTAGGGACTACAGGCACACACCACCACACCTGGCTCATTTTTCTATTTTCAGTAGAGACAGGGTTTCACCAGGTTGGCCAGGCTGGTCTTGGTCCCAAAGTCCTGGGATTAGAGGCGTGAGCCATCACACCCAGCCCTATTTTTCATTTCTAAAGTGCTGTTGTACTTTGCTTCCTAACCAGATTGGTCCAGAGAAGGGTGTGGTGCACCTGGCGACAGCAGCTGTCCTAAATGCGGTGTGGGACTTGTGGGCCAAGCAGGAGGGAAAGGTAACTCCTCTCACAAACGCTTAGGAGGCCCCTGGGAACTGCACCACACTGACTTTCCCTACGCACAGAGGAGAGACAGACACACTGCAGCCCCCAAAAGGAAATACAGAGAATTGCTTTGGTGTTTTTTTCTCCCCTGAGAGGTTTTGGCAGTAGGTAGGGAACTGCAGGAGGAGGAGAAAGAGGGGATGGGATGGCGGAAGGCGCAGGCAGCAGTAGAGGTGGGTGTAGGGACCCGGTGGCTGAGAGCCAGCATTTACTGCCAATGCATTTACTGTCAGGAAAAAAATGGGGACTTTACACATATGTCTTACAAATCCTTTCTTTTTTACTTCAAGCCTGTCTGGAAGTTACTTGTGGACATGGTGAGTAGGATCGTTAATGTTACAATTGTTTCTGTAAATGAAATGGACTTCATGAATGACATGCCTTTTGATGATCAGTAAATATATTCAGGACTATCTGTTGATCACTATGGTGATGATAAAGCAAAAAGCCAATAAAACATGACATTCCTTTTCTGATATCTGATGTAATGGATAGCTGTGCTCATGCAGGCAGTGTGGCACGAGGCGAAGCAGTGAGGGGGTCTTGCCTCCCCCACCGTGCATCTGTAACATGCGATGCCAGTTCTCTGAGCCTCCGTTGCCTGACTATGACAAGAGGATCATCCTAACTTCTCTAGGAACCTCACAAAATTAAAGATCAATGAGAAAAGCAACTCTTAAACTCTGAAAAGCAAGATGTGATGATATTATGAAGATATTATCCAGGCCAGGCGTGGTGGCTCAAGCCTGTAATCCCAGCACTTTGGAAGGCTGAAGGATGGCTTGAGCCCATGAGTTTCAGGCTGCAGTGAGCTATAATTGCACCACAGCACTCAGGTGACAGAGCAAGACCCTGTCTCAAAAAAAGAAAAAAGAAAAAATACTATCCAGTCACTTTGACACCAAGAGTAAGATGAGGCCATTGTAGCCTCTACTGTACAGTTCCAGCAGGGAAGGAGCTCAACACTGAGTTCTAAAGCTATGCACTTGACTGTTTTCTTTCTCCTTGACCTTTTCATAGCAGGGGTGAGCAACTGGATGCTGAGGCGGAAAAAACTGGGCAAATTAAAGGGGAATGAGCTTCAGACCTGTGCAGAGCTGGCTGTGAGTCCGGGTTTCACTGCTCACCAGCTGCATGACCTTGAGCATGTGACTTCCCCACTCTGAGCTGCGGTGGCCTCAGTGCAACACCTGGGTGGTGGTTAAAAACCTCGTGATCCACAAATGAAGGCCCTTGTTATTAGTTGGCAAAAAATTAAGGAAAAACAAAGAACACCATGGCCTTGAAGAGTGTTGGGCAGGAGACTACTCCTCCTCTGGTGGAAAGTGGAGACAGGAAGCTGTCACATCGCCTCTGACATGGAGAGTAGCTTCGGGGCCATCCGTAGGGGAAGGACACAGAGCTCTTGAGCCCCCTTCTAGACTCAAGGCCGGCCTTTTACAGTGCTGGAGGAGGTAGCCACCAAAAGGGAATGATTTGCAGGCCACCAGAAATGTGTCTGAGGTCCCACCTGTGGACTCTCCATTTTTGGATCCTGTTCCCTTTCAATGCCAGTACTCTTTTCTTTTCTTTGTTGTTGTTGTTGTTTGTTTGTTTGTTCAATTGTTTTGAGACGGAGTTTCCTTTTCGTCACCCAGGCTGGAGTGGAGTGGCGTGATCTCAGCTCACTGCAACCTCCACCTCCTGGGTTCAAGCGATTCTCCTGCCTCAGCCTCCTGAGTAGCTGGGATTACAGGCTTGTACTGCCACCATGCCCAGCTAATTGTATTTTTAGTAAAGATGGGGTTTCACCATATTGGTCAGGCTGGGCTCAAACTCCTGACCTCAGGTGATCCACCCGTCTCAGCCTCCCAAAGTGCTGGGATTACAGATGTGAGCCACCACACCTGGCCCAGAACTCTTGGAAGTAGAATCTCAGGTTTGAAAGAGCTTTTAGGATTTTCGACAGTTATGGGAGAGTGTTACTGGTCACTATAAGATGTTGGTGGGAATGGAACTACTGGCTGTTTTCCAGCTGACTGTTCCGTCAGGGTGGGGAGAGGTCTCAGCACGAATCCCCAGCCTTGTAGCTCACCGTGGACAGCCCTGTGGTGTGAAGCTGACGTACAGTGATGCCAGGCATTCATCTCCCCGCTGAGCTCCTGCTGAGTGTTTGCCTGGGGCCATGCCCTCCTTCCAGGAAGCCACGTTAGCTGGAAAGAACAGGGTAGGGGCGGGTGGCAAGGGACCAGAGCGTCAGTGTCTGAGGGCTTTGTCGGGGCAGTGAGGAGCCACTAAAGGACTCTACACTTAGGAATGACAGAGTTGAACAATTTAACAAAGCCCTAAAGGTCCCTACCAGGAAAGAATGAGCCCCATGTGTCACCATAAGCAACTTCTTAGAAACATAACCCGCCCCTGTCATTCCAGCACTTTGGGAGGCCAAGGAGGGAGGATTGAAGCCAGGAGCTCAAGATCAACCTGGTCAACATAGTGAGACCCCATCTCTACAAAAATAAAAAAGCTAGGCATAGTGGCACACACCTGGAGTGCCAGCTCCTCAGTCCCAGGAGGCTGAGGCAGGAGGATCACATAAGCCCAGGAGACTGAGGCTGCAGTGAGCTATGATGGCATCACTGCACTCCAGCCTGGGCAACAGAGTGAGACCTTGTCTCTAAAAGAAGAATAATAAATAATTTTTTAAAACAAAATATAACCCACCTTAGAATTGATTCAGGCCTCTTCCCCTCCTATCACGTTGCCAGGATCCCAGGATGCTGGTGTCCTGCATAGATTTCAGGTACATCACCGATGTCCTGACTGAGGAGGATGCCCTAGGTGAGTTTGGAAGCTTTCTCGAGTACACAATGTGCACGTACAGTAGTGGCATGCTTTGTTGCCTAAAATAGTGAGTGATGCTTTTTATTTCTTCCAGAAATACTGCAGAAAGGTCAAGTTGGTAAAAAAGAAAGAGGTGGGTTGTAAGAAATTTTTCTTCATTGTTTTTGCTAACATTGTCCACTTTTGAGTGCCCCTGTCCTTTTGGGGGACACACTGTCCTCCCAAATGCCCCATGCTGAGTAACTAGGCCCTCAAATCAACATTCAGGTCTGCATGGTGAAGCCTCCTGAGTATGCCCTCTGACTGCAGAGTTTGCTTGAGCCACTGCTGAAAGGAAGTTTGGCTTTAGGATTACACTGTAGGGAGGGCCCTTGGGGAGCAGGGCAGTCTGTGAGGGTATCGTGACCACCTGGGTTTCACATCCTAGTAATTCGTGGCTGGGTGTGTGTAAAAGGCCAGGTCAGGAGAACAGCTGGACTCTCCAGGGGAAACAGCTTAGCTACAGGCACTTCCAATTCTGAAGGGCAAAGTGTTGACGGTGCTGTGTTTTCACAGAGAAGCAAATGCTGGCACAAGGCTACCCTGCTTACACCACCTCGTGCGCCTGGCTGGGGTACTCAGATGACACGTTGAAGCAGGTGGGCATTTTAACCTGGCTTTGTAAACAGGCTGAATGGGGAGAAACCAACCTGTTTTTCCTTGTGTGCTCACACCACTACTGTCAATACCTCACTTCTGACACCAGACCTGTATGGTTTTCCTTCTCACGCCAACCAGTTTTCCGCTTCTTTGTGGACACCAACTGGGTGTCCTGCTATTTTACTCAATTGTGACACCATCTCCCTGGAGCTAGCCTCAGACCCCGCAGGTTAAGGGCTCAGTCTTGGAGGACTGGCCCATGGCAGATGCCAACCACAAGTCCACGTTGTCATCTGTGCTTCTGACTGGCTTTACCTCCGATTAGAGGTTCCCACAAACCCCGCTTTGAGTTCAGTCATTTGGTGGAATGGCTCATGGAATTCAGGGAAACACTACTTATGTTTACTCATTTATTATAAAGGATACAACTTAAGAACAGCCAAACTGAAGAGACACGTAGGGCAAGGTGTGAGGAGTGGGTGCAGAGCTTCCATGTCCCCTCCAGGTGAGCCACGCCCCCACCACCTCCACGTGTTCACCAACCTGGAAGCTCTCTGAACCCTGTCCCTTGGGGGTTTTATGGAGGCTTCAGTATTTAAGTGTGATTCAGTATTTGGCCATTGGCCATCAATTCAACCTTTAGCCCCCTCCCCTCCCCAGAGATCTGGGAATAGGCTAAAGTTTCCAACCCACAATCATGCCTTTCAGGTCTTTCTTGTCCCCAGCCCCATCCTGAAGCCACATAGGGGACCTCAGCAGGGCTCATTCACATACAAAAGACACTTCTGTCACTCAGGAGATGCCAAGGGTTTTAGGGGCTGTGTGCTAGGAAATAGGGGAGCAGCAATGGGGGCAGAGACCAAATATATATTCCTTCTCATGTCACATGGGCTTTAGATTCCAGCCTCTCTGGGAGAAATTTAATATTTTCTTGTTCACCTTTCTGAATCATTTTGGCTGAGGGCGGTGGCCCATGCCTGTAATACCAGCATTTTGGGAGGCTAAGGTGGGTGGATCACCTGAGGTCAGAAGTTCGAAACCAGCCTGGCCAACATGGCGAAACCCTGTCTCTACTAAAAATACAAAAAATTAGCTGGGCGTGGTAACATGCATCTGTAATCCCAGCTACTCAGGAGGCTGAGGCAGGAGAATCACTTGAACCTGGGAGGCGGTGGTTACAATGAGCCGAGATCACACCACTGCACTCCAACCTGGGCGACAGAGCAAGACTCCATCTCAAAAAACAACAAAAAAAATTATTTTTTCTCGTTCTGAAAGTACACAAGCAAATGCAAAGTTTGGACCCTGGGACTCTGTGACTTAGTGAATCACCCTGGGCTCTGGAAGGTGACAGCCTAGGGTATGATTCCCAGGCAGCACCAGCGGCAGACCCACTGTAAGATGGAGAAATAATGCCTATTTCATGGGTGGTTTTGAGGATTCAGATACATGCTGTAAGTTGTGTCATGCTCAAGGCCTCCTGGCTGGCACACGGCATGCAGTTGGCACATGGTTGATTTATTACTGTTTCTCCTTACGCTGTGCCCACTTTTAAAGAGTGAGGAGGGAGGGGCTGGCTTCTGCACGTTACTCTTACATCGTTCTGTGGATGCCACAGAATATTCTAGCTTTAAAAAGAGAAAGATCAATGCTATATTCTCCTTCCAGGAAGGTTGTGACCATTAAAAACATGGTTCCCACAGAGATGAGGAGAGAAAGTCACCCTACAAGTAAAAAGTGATCTCTGTCAGCCAAGCTGTTTCTGCTGTTAATTTCAACAACACATGAGTGTTACTCTGGTCTGTGCTATAACCGTAATGCTTGTGAAATGGATCAGCAATGACTGATGTCCTGGTCAGACCAAGGGGCTCTCTCCAGTGTATGACCCTGTGCTCCTTTCCCACAGCTCTGTGCCCAGGCGCTGAAGGACGGCTGGACCAGGTGAGTGTGATGATGGACCTGACTTGCCCAGTTGGCGGCAGGAGAGACTCAGGCAGTGGAGGGGAGCCAAGGAGTAAAAGGCACGCACGGGCTAGGATCACTCTGGCTCATGGGGATGCATAAGAGAAGTTTCCCCTTAGGCCAGGCTCTTTCTCTAAAGGCAGGATGTGTGTCCTCATTAGAATTCTAGGACATCAGAGTGGAAAGAGGCTTGGGAGATTGTTGATTTCAGGCACTAACCCAGAATAGAAATCCAGTCTTTTCCATCAGTAAATGGCGTTGATTCAGCTTCTGCATGAACACCTCCAGAGGCAGCGAGCTTAACTTGGTTAGGCATTTTCCATTCTTTGAGGGCTCTAAGTATTAGGCGGGTCTTTTCTTCTCTTTTGAGACGAAGTTTCACTCTCTTCACCCAGGCTGGAGTGAGTGGCGCAGTCTCTGCTCACTGCAACCTCCACCTCCCAGGTTCAAGCTATTCTTCTGCCTCAGCCTCCTGAGTAGCTGGGATTACAGGCACCCGCCACCACACGTGGCTAAATTTTGTATTTGTAATAGAGACAGGCTTTTGCCATGTTGATGAGGCTGGTCCTGAACCCCTGACCTCAGGTGATCCGCCTGCCTCAGCCTCCCAAAGTGCTGGGATTACAGGCGTGAGCCACCGCACCCAGCCAGGTGGGTCTTTAATGTCAGGAACCCTTTGCTTCCATGTAATTTCCAGCCAGAGGTCCCAGTTCCCAAGAGCCAGGCTGTTCCTCTTCCACTTGAGTGACAACCCTCCTCTCCCTCTAGGCCACCTCCTTTCCACACTGCTCATCTGCACTTCTCCCTTCTGACTCTTGCCTGTGCAGGTAAAGACCTCTGGCCATCCTAAGACCTTCTGTGGATGAGCCTCGATGGTTGATGACCCTGCGTCCTGACACAGGGCAGGATGCAGAGGGACCATCATCTCTCTTGACCCAGTCACTGTGCGTCCCTCAGCGCAGCTCATGGTGGCACTTTTTGCCTGTGACATGTCACCAGGCTTCCTATCTGACTTGCAGCCACCCTGGTCCCTGAGCCTCCTGCTACTCAGTGTATTCTGTGGAGCAGGAGCTCCAGCATCACCTGGGAGCTTGTCAGAAATGCAGCCTGGGCCTCTCCCCAGACCCGCTGCATGGGAATCTGCACTGGAACAAGAGCCCCGAGTGATTCCTGTGCACACTTAAGTTGGAGAGGCACTGAATTCTTGTGAATGCCTCAGCTAAATAAAGGGTTGAGGAGTGAGAGCTTGAAGGAGGCAGCATGAAGCCATGGAAAGAGACGGTGGCATCTGATGGAACTGAAATCACATCTTGCCTTTTCCCCTCACCCCCTGCAAGTACTTGCTGTGTGGTCATGAGTAAATTGCTCAGCCTCTCTGAACTTCATTTTCTGTCTATCAGTAGAAATAATATGAGCTTGGGTCCTCCTCAAAGTTGCCATATCTCAGAAGGACCAGCACAGGGCAGGATTCAGAGCAGCTGCTGTAAGTGCTGGCTGCTTGCCCTCCCTCTACATACCCGGGGAGGCTGCAACAACGTATCTGGTAAAGCAGAGAAGGCTGTGGGGAGATTTAAAGGGCCTCTTCTCAGCACAGGAAGCCTGGCACCCAGAGCCTAAGGCCAGCCACCCTCTCTGGAGCATCACGGATCATGTAGTTGAAGCCCCTAGCTGGTACAGAAGAGAACAGCCGGTGCCTGAGAGTGTGCGGCAGGCACTCTGCAAGCTGAGGCTCTTTGCAGAGCAGCAGGAGGACCTCAGCCAGGGAGGTGCACAAGGAGGATAGGCTGGCATTCAAGGGGGCAGATGCTGGCCTCCTCATGGTGGTGTCCCCTCCTTCACCTGCCAGTGCCCACACTGAAGCCAGCAACACACCCTTCTGACAGCAGCGTCATGGGGTGTGGACGTAGAGACCCGTGTCTCGAGAGAATAGCTGGACATCCACACAGATTAAGGAGCTCCCTATAAGTGTCTGGATGTGGTGTAAAGGAGACCTCTGCATGCAGGATCCAGCTGCATTTTGCTATTCCCTAGTTACATGACCTCATCATTTTCCCTGCCGGAACCTCAGGCCCCTGCACTGCAGGGGACAGACTATCCCTATGGCCTTCCTCTCACTGAGTTAATTCAAGACAGAGTTCTCCTTTGTAAACCAGACCCTTCCCATTCAGGCTATCAGAGGGTAGCTCAGCACCCCTTGTCAGCCCCGCTCTCCTTTTCAGTTCTCACTGTGGCTTTTTTGTTCTTAATTCCTTTTCATGGCACAGCAAAAACTGAGTTAATTGTATTAAAGACCTGACTTCGGCTGGGCGCGGTGGCTCACGCCTGTAATCCCAGCACTTTGGGAGGTCGAGACGGGCAGATCATGAGGTCAGGAGATCGAGACCATCCTGGCTAACACGGGGAAACCCTGTCTCTACTAAAAATACAAAAATTAGCAGGGCTTGGTGGCGGGCACCTATAGTCCCAGCTACACGGGGGGCTGAGGCAGGAGAATGGCGTGAACCCGGGAGGCGGAGCTTGCAGTGAGTGGAGATCGTGCCACTGTACTCCAGCCTGGGCAACAGAGAGAGACTCCGTCTCAAAAAAAAAAAAAAAAAAAAAAAGACCTGACGTCTCTGACTAGCCTCTTAACTCCAGGTCAATAGATAATTGAGAGTCATTGCCCTGATACTGAATGAAGAGATAAAGTTCACAGATTTATTTCAAGTGACTTATCTGAAGATGAGGAAAGAGCAAGAGGTTACTAGAAAACATGATCTGTGAACTATTGACAGAAAGACGGTCACTTCTGCAGAAACTCCAGGTGCCCTTGCCAAGTCCAGGTACAGGTCTAAACTAGCAAACCAAATACATTTTCTAGGTTTAAACTAAAGGTGGGTGCTGATCTCCAGGATGACGTGCGAAGATGCCAAATCATCCGAGACATGATTGGACCAGAGAAGACTTTGGTAAATATCCTCTCACACCACTGAAAAGCAGCGGCCTTTGTCCAGGGCTAAATGCAACTCGTTTCAAGATTAAGAACATTGGGAATTTAAAAACGTAATTGTCAGAGGAAGTACAGTTCTATAGTCTTGCAGTAGGCAAACTCAAAAAAAAAAAAAAAAGCAAAGGGACTAATAGTTTTACATTTTTTAATTCTGCAGAACTAGTTAAGTAAGTTTGGGGTTAAGGATCCTTTCTTGCTAACACAGATGCACCTGAGCAAAGTTTTCCCATTGGTGCTCTCGTGTGTCAATCATTTAATCTCCCCTCCCAGCTCCTCAGGTAGGAGGGTGTCAGGGCCATTACTGAAGAAATGTTGGAACTTCACTGAGATAAATGTAAGGATCAGTCATTTCTGATTTGTATTTTTATAAACCAGTTCTTATGTGTAAAATATTTTCATAAAAGAAAGTCACAGTAAGATGTTTTTATGAGGCTTCAGAGGCTTTTTTGCATAAGTTAAAATAGAAATTTTGAGTTCTTGGCCGGGCGCGGTGGCTCAAGCCTGTAATCCCAGCACTTTGGGAGGCCGAGATGGGCGGATCACGAGGTCAGGAGATCGAGACCATCCTGGCTAACACAGTGAAACCCCGTCTCTACTAAAAAATACAAAACACTAGCCGGGTGAGGTGGCGGGCGCCTGTAGTCCCAGCTACTTGGGAGGCTGAGGCAGGAGAATGGTGTGAACCCGGGAGGGGAGCTTGCAGTGAGCTGAGATCCGGCCCTGCACTCCAGCCTGGGCGACAGAGCAAGACTCCGTCTCAAAAAAAAAAAAAAGAAAAAGAAAAAGAAATTTTGAGTTCTTGACCCAGGATCACTACATGAATTAATGCTGTTTTTTTAAATGAGGTCATCTTTATCCAAATAACTTATGATAAAAATTGATTCTGGGCTGGCCAGATGCTGTGGCTCATGCCTGTAATCCTAGCACTTTCAGATGCCTAGGTGAGCGGACTGCCGGAGCTCAGGAGTACGAGATCAGCCGGGCAACATGGAAAAACCCCATCTGTACCAAAAAATACAAGAAAAAAAAGTTGGTTCTGGGCCAAACACAGTGGCTCATGCCTATAATCCTGACACTTTGGGAGGCTAAAGCAGGTGGATCACTGGAGGCCAGGTGGATCAGTGGAGGACTGGAGACCAGCCTGGTCTACATAGTGAGACTCCATCTCTAAAAGAAGAAAAAAAATTAACCGGGTGTGGTGGTGCATGTCTGTAATCCCTCCTACTTTGAACGATGAGGCAAGAGGATCACTGAGCTCAGGAGCTGGAGGCTGCAGTGAGCTACAATAATACCACTGCACTCCAGCATGGGCAACAGAGTGAGATCTAGTATCTTAAAAAAAAAAAAAATTCATTCTAGGCATACTGTCCTCTGGTTTTCATAGTGTCCTGGGAGGGAGCTCTTATCACTTAGCACATTCTATGGAGATATCCGTTTCTCCAAGCATGATAAGATCAGGGATGAGGGGCTGTCCCTTAAGCTGGGCACAGCCAGCACCTGGCTTCCAAGAAGGATAGTGGTACACAGAGAGCCAGGGCCTAGGAGGGAGAGGACTGGACTTGAACTCACCATTCACTTGACTTATTGTTCTTAAGCAAGTTATTTAATTTCTCTGCATGACAGTTTTCTTATTTGTAAAATGGGTTAATATGAACTGCCTCATGGGGTTATTATTTTTTGAGATAGGGTCTCAGTCACCTAGGCTAGAGTACAGTGGCATGATCACAGCTCACTGCAGCCTTGACCTCCCCTGGCTCAGGGGATCCTCCCATCTCAGCCCCCTGAGTAGCTGGGACTACAAGTGAGAACCACCACACCCAGCTAATTTTTGTATTTTTTGTAGAGACAGGGTTTTGCTATGTTGCCCAGGCTGGTCTTGAACTCCTGGGCTCAAGAAATC
>NW_012105475.1:5221719-5229665 GCF_000951045.1 Mandrillus leucophaeus
AAAAAAAAAAAAAAATAGCATAGTGACAGCTGGAGCACAGATGATGTGACTGGTGGCTACATGTAGAGTCCATTGAGACAGAGGGTGTGTGGGAGGTGAGGGATGGGCAGGGAGAAACCCAGGCAGGGATGGGGGTGAGGAGGCTTTTCCAGGCATCTGGGAGACATAAAGGGAGAGGGCAGCTTGAATAGAGCAGATTCAGGAAATATTGAAAAGGAAGAAAAACATTTGGCCCCTAGTCTGACATATATGCTTAAAATGGTAGAACAAATAAGTCAAATGGCCTTTCTTCCTCCCCCATCCTCCGTTTCTCCCTTTCTCTTCTCTTTTGAGATAAAGAACCAAGGGTACTTAAATTAGAAATTTTAAGAAGCATAAAATGTTAGCTTGAAACGGTGCCTTAGAGACCATCTGCTCAAACTAAGACCTTCTGCAGATGAGAAGGCCGAGGCCTTGGGTGGCACAGGCGGGGCTTGCCCAAGGCCACACATCCCATGAGACTCAGGGCCAGCACTGGAATCAGGGCTACTTGGCTGCTGAATGAAGGGATTTTTCTGCTGAGTAGTTGGCTTAGTCTGATTCAGATGCCTCCTCTGGCTCTGGGATCAGTGGAGTTCCAACCTAGGCTCTACCACTTTCTAGCTTTGTGATCCAGGAACAGTTCAAACCCGGCACACCTGTTTTCTCATTTTCTATAAAATGGGGATAACGATGACTTCTCTCCTATGGGATTGAGACTAGGAATCATTGAAGACACTGTTTTGCACAGCGCCTGACAGGTACTCAGAGCTCCAAAAATGTGAGCTATTAGTGTGATTGCTATTATCCTAAACAAAGGGAAGGGAAACCAGGGAGAAACCAAGGATGCCTTCGCAGAGTAGCTGTGGAGTCGCAGTCCCAGTAGAGGATGGACGGGCTGCCCAGAGGCCAGGTGGCAGGTGAGTGAGGTAGTGTTCAGGGACCAGGTGAGAGGACAGAGAGCAGCAGGGCTGTGTTCAGGTGCAGAGTCCAGTACCTCAGCAGGTGAGGAGTCTACCAGGTGAGCTGTGGTCTCAGCCTAACCTGCAGATTGAGGTCTAAGGCCACCCACTGAGCTGGAAGGAAGAGGAATTTTTTTTTTTTTTAGTTTTTTTTCACGGATTTTTCCTGCCTTAAGGAAGAGGATTTTGGAATCAACAAAGACACGAGGCCAGGTGTAGTGGCTCACATCTGTAATCCCAACACTTTGGGAAGCTGAGACGGGAGGATCATCTGAGGTCAGGAGTTTGAGACCAGACTGGCCAACATGGCAAAACCCCAACTCTATTAAAAATACAAAAATTAGCCAGCATGGTGGCGTGCACCCGTAATCCCAGCTACTTGGGAGGCTGAGGCACGAGAATCTCTTCAGCCTGGGAGGCAGACATTGCAGTGAGCCAGGATCATGCCACTGCACTCCAGCTTGGGTGACAGAGCAAGACTTGGTCTCAAAAAAAAAAAAAAAAAAAGAGATGAGAGGGTTCTAGAAGGAGGTTTCTCAGGGAGGCAAGAAGGAGGGAAATGACAGAGTGATGACCCACAGGAAGGAGTCGGCCAAAGGTTGGACCCTGTGAGTTCACAATGAGCCAGTCCGAGTGGCCCTGTCCTTATGCCACTGCGCAGGCTGCAGAAGGAGGTGCCGTCCATGTTGGGAGGAGCGCAGCTGGAGCATGGGCCAGGACACTGCAGAAGGACATCTGCAGAGCCCTGGTCAGGAACAGGGCTGGTGGTGGCAGCTCAGCAGGGCTCACCTTCTCCTCTGCAGATGCAGAGCCCTCCTGAACGCATGTGTTCCCCTGAACATCCTTTGCCAGTCTTGAGTCTTCACATGGCTCAACAGCAGGGCCGTTTCCTCCTTCAACTATAAATGTTTTTAAACATTAGGAGTTGCAGTTCAAAACTTAGGAAAATAACACCAGGCTGCCTTCTATTTTATAGGCACTCGTCCCATTAGGAATTGGCATTGCCACAGGAGAACAGGTGAGTGACGCCAACAGGTGAGTGACATCCCCTTGGGGTCAGTACACGCTGACCAGCGACCAAGGACACAGTCGTGTGTTAGGCTCCATCACCTGCTGTACTTTCAGTTGGGAAATTTTCATCATCTTAGAAACTGGGTCATTTTATCAGAGTCTAGTCAGATACAGAAAAAGTTTGTGGCTATTTCTCCAATTTATATGACTAAGATCAGTTATGTTTTTCAAAGGGTCTAATTGAAATTGACAAGGCAGCAATTTAAAGTTGCTATTGCAAGGGCAGAAAATGGTGTTAAGAAAGCCAGCTTTCAAATTGAATAAACATGACTGCGTTCACTTTTTGAGCTTATAAATGAAGCCCAAGTGCCTGCCAAAACCTGCTGCAGTCAGCCCACGAGCAGAGCAGCGTGAGGAGCAGAGTCTCTGTTTTCCCGGCAAAAGGAGCAATACTGCTCTGCCGCGGTTCCGCGTTGTCGTCTGTGCCACCTGCTCATCACTGTCACCGTATTTCATCCTGATGCTTCAGTTCATCTCCCACTTATCAGTCGCTGTGACAGTCATTCCCTCATAAATGGCGAGCCAGTGTGATTTTACCCTGACTCACACTGTTGCATTAGCAGATTTGTAAAGAAGTGAGCACAAGGTCCCTGCCCACACTAGAAAAACATGCCTCATGCCCGGCGAGAACAAAGACAAAATACAGTCTGGGCTTCCCGAAGGCCACTGATGAGTAATGATTGGCATAGAGGGGCCGCGTTGCCAGGTTTTAGAGATCCTGAGGGCCAAGGCTGACTCTTCTGTTGGTGTTATGTTCAATTCTATTTCCAGTGCCACAATAGAGTGATATTTAAGCAACTCCTACAGGCGAAGGCCCTGCAGTTCCTCCAGATTGACAGTTGCAGACTGGGCAGTGTCAATGAGAACCTCTCAGTATTGCTGATGGCCAAAAAGTTTGAAAGTAAGGGTGCTGCAGTGGCTGCAGACCAGACCTTCATTTCCCCACTAATCAGACACCTCCCTTGATGGCTTGCAGTTCACACGCGGAGTCTCTAGTTTGCCATTTTGATTTCTTCTAACTCATTTAGCCTTAATCCGGGAATTATTGATGATTTTCATCTTGGAATTTCATCCCTAAATATTAATGAATGATTTAATCACCTGTGGGCAATAAGAAAAACCAGAAAGTTCCCTTTCACCCCTTCCTCTCCCTGCCCTACTCTTGGTATTAAATAGAAACAATTTCCTTTTAGTTCCTGTTTGCCCCCATGCTGGTGGAGTTGGCCTCTGTGAACTGGTGCAGCACTTGATTATATTTGACTACATATCAGTCTCTGCAAGCCTTAAAAACAGGTCAGTAATATGGGATTAATACTTTCTGCTTCAGTAGGGTCCCTCAATCTAGGCTAGAGCTTGTAAATTCTGCCTTCATGACCAAAAAACACTAAGACCTTGTCCACTGGCCCGTCCTGTAACTCTCAGGCGGAGTGGGTTCTGCTTCCACTTCTCCACACAGGGCAGTAACAGCAGAGACCCACCAACGAACAGTCATTTTGCCTCCTAGGATAGGGTCTGGTAGCTGACTCTATTTTTTAAGTACATTGAAAGTGAGGCTTGCAACCACACTACTCCCTTAACCAGCTCCTGTTTTCATCACGTGTATTCTGTACTTCTGTCCCATCTCCTCTTCCCAGTACTGGAGTCTTCCATGGTGTAGACATACATTTATTTCATCTTATTTCTCAGAATGCCCCAGTTGGTCTTTTAAATTAGGACAATCTCCTTCCAGTCATCTGCACACATAGGGTTTTGCTTATTACACTTTTCTTGTCTCCTGGAATTAAATGTCCCACAGAAAGATCACTGCAAGTATATAGCAAAGGCAAAAAAGCATTCACTGGGAAAGGGAAACGCCAAATTCAGGACTGAGAGAGATAAATGGGACCCTTGAGGGTACATAGGCGGCTTCAGTAATAATGGTAACCGTTTCTCTCTTCGGGGGGGTAGTGAGTAGACAGGTGCTGTCTTTTAATATAGCGGAACTATTTTATACTGTGTTAGTCTATTCTTGCACTGCTATAAAAAATACCTGAGACTGGGTAATTTATAAAGAAGAGATTTAATTGGCTTACAGTTCTGCAGGCTGCACGGGAAGCAGAGCGACTTCTACTCAGCTTCTGGAAACTTGCAATCATGGTGGAAGGCAAAGGGGGAACAAGCACTTCTTACGGCAAAGAGCAGGAGGAAGAGAGAGTGAGGGGGGAAGATGCTACACGCTTTTAAACAACAGATCTTGTGATAACTATCTCGAGAATAGCACCAAGGAAAGGGTACCAAACTATTCATGAAGGACCACTTCCCATGATCCAATCACCTCCCAGCAGGCCTCGCCAACACTGGGGATTACAGTTCAACATGAGATTTGGGCAGGGACACAAATCCAAACCATATCAGCCTGCCTGTCACAGCTGTTCAATAACAGATGATGGAAGTCAGGCAGCAGATCTCAGTTGCTGGCCCCAAGGCTCAGAACTACAAAGTGGCTGACACAGAACCTGAACACAGATTGCCCCGATTCTAAATCCTCTGCTCTTCATCTAAATCATTTGTATAGCTGAAAGGAACCTCATTTGGTGATTTTATTTTTTGGGTGGAGAGCATGGAATATATTTTATTGTTCTGCATCTGGGTTTGGTTCCCTAGATGTCTCGGTCCTTAGATGGAGGTGGGTGTGTCCCACCTCCCTCAGTTGTGGTCCCATGGACCTGTTCGGATTGTTTATCAGGTGCAAAGTGCACCAAGAAAGTCCACAGTGCTAATGCTTCCTAGATGCCCAGCTGAGGCAGTGACAAAACAGCCCTCCCAGCCAAAAAAACCCCAAGCCCCTGGCAGCTAATGCAGCCATAGGAAAAAATACAAACACTTCTTAAAAAATAGATCACAAAATTTGGTGATTTTAATCTATTCATCTAACTTTTGACCAGAGGAACCCAAATAATTCCGGATATTTAGAGTCTGAATTGATGCCTTTTAAAGGGCATCACAAAACCTCTAGAGGGACTTCGTGTGTTCATTTCATCAAAGTCCCCACCCCACATTGCTATATTTTAGAAGAAAAGCACCTGAGGCACAGAGGTTTAGGAACTTGCCTAGAAACGCATGGTAACACAGCTAAGCCTTGGCCCACACTGTCATTTCTGAGTGGTACTCGCCCCTTCTGCTTTAAGTTAGCACCGTGTGAATAATCCGACTTCAGACATCATTGCCCCAATCTGATTCCTTCCTCCTAGGATGTGTGAGTATGTTGACCACCTGCACGAGCATTTCAAGTATCCCGTGATGATCCAGCGGGCTTCCTACATGCCTCCCAAGGTGAGCTGTGACCTGGGGGCCCCTGCAGAGATGCTGCCAGCCACTACCATGCCTGTCTCGTGAACTAGACCATGGAGCACCAAGCTTTGACTCCTATTTGCAATATCCAGAAACAAACGGTTCTTCAGTTGTCAGTATCAAAATCCTCAGGCCTGAGGGCCAGGGCTTGGAGGTTAAATTGCCTCTGACAAGGCTTCTGTAACACTAGCCTTTCCTCACCAGTGGAGATCTTAACATTTGCACTCCTTGTGCAAAAAAACCTGGCACCATCTAGCAAGTTAGTGACCTAAAAAGTTTTGACTACAATTGTGTGGTTAGGGCCGTTTATTCTGATCATGTTCAAGAGACCATGACTCATTTTCACCAACAGAGGTCAAACTATTATCAAAGAGTTTGATGAGTTAACTAACTGGCAAGTAGCCAGTAAAATGTGTCCCTCTGCCCTATTTCCAACAATCTCAAAACTTATTTTAAAAATATTAATTCGGAGGCCGGGCACGGTGGCTCAAGCCTGTAATCCCAGCACTTTGGGAGGCCGAGACGGGCGGATCACGAGGTCAGGAGATCGAGACCATCCTGGCTAACACGGTGAAACCCCGTCTCTACTAAAAAATACAAAAAAACTAGCCGGGCGAGGCGGCGGGCGCCTGTAGTCCCAGCTACTCGGGAGGCTGAGGCAGGAGAATGGCATAAACCCGGGAGGCGGAGCTTGCAGTGAGTTGAGATCCGGCCACTGCACTCCAGCCTGGGTGACAAAGCGAGACTCCGTCTCCAAAAAAAAAAAAAAAAAAATATTAATTCGGGGCTGGGTGTGGTGGCTCACGCCTGTAATCCCAACATTTTGGGAGGCCAAGGCAGGTGGATCATTTGAGGTCAGGTGTTCAAGACCAGCCTGGCCAATATGGTGAAACTCCGTCTCTACAAAAAAATACAAAAAATTAGCCAGGCATGGTGGCAGGTGCCTGTGATCCCAGCTACATGGGAGGCTGAGGCAGGAGAATCACTTGAACCTGGGAGGTGGAGGTTGCAGTGAGCCGAGATCACGCCACTGCACTCCAGCCTGGGCAACACAGCAAGACTCCGTCTCAAAAAAAAAAAAAGAAATCCACGGGATTCAGCCTCCCAAAGTGTTGAGATTACAGGCATGAGCCACCATGCCCGGCCCATTATTATAAATATTAAATGGAACAAAATCCATAAAGTGCCTAGCGGAGGAGGTGTGCCATTATGGAAGAGTTTAGGCTGTTTATTATTGTGCCAGACACATAGTGGGCAATAGTCAATAAATGACCGTTGAACAAACTTCATGTTGATTGTGCATGATTCAGAATGTGACAAAATGGTTTCTACAAACAGAACCAACACTGTAAGACACATGTATTTGGATGGCATCTAAATGGAGATTGGACCAGAGCCCAGGGCCAGCGAGCATTTCTCATGGCCCAGCCCAGAGCACTGCCGGACCTCCCAGCGGCTCCTCGAGCAATTCACAGCTCCTCCTAAAGACTGTACCTGGAGCCAGAGTCCCCGTCTCAGTGGCTGCTCTCGGACTCTTTTTGTTAGGGCTGTGTGCTGGGCCTCAGCGGAGGTGTTAGGGGGTCTCACTCGGCTGTTGGTGGCACTGAGTGACAGCATTTCTTCCCTGGGAGCCACAGCCCTGCCACGAGGTTGGCTCAGAGCAGACCTCCCTGTGAAGAGTCTCTTTTTGCAGATGATGGATGCCAACCAGCGCTGGGATGTGCCTGAGGCAGTGGAGTGGATGTCCAAGCTGGCCAAGTTCAAGCCATTGTGGATTGAGGAGCCAACCTCTCCTGATGACATTCTGGGGCATGCTGCCATCTCCAAGGTAGGAAAACGGCGGCTGCTGCTGGGGCACCTTATTTTTTGTTTAGTTTCCCAGAGTGCTGGGGACGGATCCTAAAATTTCTTCACTTGTTCCCTCTTGCATTTATTTCCTGATGAAGTAGCTGAAATAATTGTAGTGTGTGACAAATACTTTCTGAGGAATCATTCCACAACAGGAATCTCAGCTGATGAGCCCCTGGGAAACAAGACTTTTCACCTTGGGTCCCACTTGCTTTTTCCTCCTTAGGGCTCTTGCAGGGTGGCTGTGCCCTGCTGAATGCCAGCTGGCCTAGCACCAACCTGATCTCTGCCCAACTGAGCATCTCCCAGGAAGCTGCTCTGGGCTTTAACCCTCCCAGGTTTTGCTTACAGGAGGGAGGCCATCCCCTTAGGAGCATCTGAGGAAGGAGCAGCTGCACAGCCTGCAGGTCCAGGCAGGGGCAGTGGAGATGCCCCAGGGAGTACAGGGCACACGCTGGGGAGCTGTCAGACAGGCTTCCACATGGGGCTGGATTATGGGGTCTGTCCACTCAGAGGATGCAGCCAGTCAGAGAAAGCCACTGCAGCTTCTCCAATGAAAGAACGGCATAGTGGCCGGACATAGTGGCTCACACCCGTAACCTCAGCACTTCAGGAGACCGAGGTGGGTGGATCACCTGAGGTCAGGAGTTCAAGACCAGCCTGGCCAACATGGTGAAACCCCATCTCTACTAAAAATACAAAAATTAGCTGGTTTCG
>NW_012105475.1:5235940-5241367 GCF_000951045.1 Mandrillus leucophaeus
AAAAAAAAAAAAAAAAAAATATTAATTCGGGGCTGGGTGTGGTGGCTCACGCCTGTAATCCCAACATTTTGGGAGGCCAAGGCAGGTGGATCATTTGAGGTCAGGTGTTCAAGACCAGCCTGGCCAATATGGTGAAACTCCGTCTCTACAAAAAAATACAAAAAATTAGCCAGGCATGGTGGCAGGTGCCTGTGATCCCAGCTACATGGGAGGCTGAGGCAGGAGAATCACTTGAACCTGGGAGGTGGAGGTTGCAGTGAGCCAAGATTGTGCCACTGTACTGCAGCCTGCGCAACGGATAGAGTGATTCCATCTCAAAAAATATAAATAATTACCTCTGGCTTAGACGTAAAAGCATTTCTTGGAGCAGCATAAATACAAAAAATCTGTTTTTGTTCCAGTTGGTTGTTAACATGCCTCATTTTTTTTGGTCTTTGATAGGATCCCGGCTACTCAACAGAAATGAAGGAGGAATCTGTAAAGAAACACCAGTATCCAGATGGTGAAGTTTGGAAGAAACTCCTTGCTGCTCAAGAAAATTAAGTGCTCAGCCCCAACATCTTTTTTCTTTCTGAAGTGAAAAGGCTTAAAATTTCTTGGAAATAGTTTTACAGAAATGGATTTTTAAAAATCCTACCAAGATTAGTTCAATGAAAAGTCATACCACCTTCAGGAATCAGCTAAGTAATTATTACTTGATTCTTTTAGCAAATCAATACACATTATCCTACTTAATACTTAAATAAGTCTAGATTTAACTAACCCAAAGTCCAGGAAGATGTTCTTACAAAATATCTATCAAGGGCTGGCACCTAGACATTAAACTGTACTTTGAAAATAAGCAACATGTTGCATAACTTGTTGGAATAATTCTTGGTTCTATTTAACACTTGTCATAAATTAGCAGAATAAAAATAGTCGTGCAACACCAGGGGGTATCTGGTACGAAGTGAAGGGAAAAAGATTTCACTGATTAACCCTGAAGTGGTTATGCATCTTTTTCTTGCTTAATTATTAGAGAAATCACACCATGCTGAAGCTAATGAGGGCAAAATGGTAGTCCATAGACTATTTTAAAATAACCCTTTAAGGTTATAAGTTAAAAAAAAAAAAACTCTATCCTAAATGGTCATTATATTTTGAGGATAAGATGCAGTTAAAATGAGAAAAATAGGACAAAATATAGTCACTATTTCTAAAATCTACTCTTTTAAGTAGCATCCAAACCAGAATATAGCACATGTTTACTTAGGAGAGTTCTTTAAATCTATTTTAGGAAGGAACTGAGCAGGTAAGTGACACTACAGAATGAACAAAGCGTGGACAAATGCAGAACCCTTCTTTATTATAGCAACATATAAAACGACTGTAACTTTAAATGTTCATAACCACACTCTACATCACGATTGATGGTGTTACTCAGCTCCCTCAGTTTTGAGGGAAGCTTGTGAAATTCTTAAAATTCACCAACCTTCTTTATAAGGACGTGGGATTGCAATGCACGCACGTGTTTTTGCTAAGAGCACATACATTTCTTTCTCCTTTGTTCATCATCTCAGCGTTTTCAGATACCCTCAGTGAGTTAACTCAAAGCCTTTTATTATGGAAAGAACTGGCAGTTATATCTGCCAGAGGCAACATCCTTAAAAATTAATAACTGATAGGCCACGGACAGATTTTTGACCTAGTTCCTTTTTCTTTTAGAGCAAAAAGAACTTTTACCTCTGCATCCAGCCCAACCCCTAAAGACCGACAACATCCTTCAAGCTCCTTTGAAAGCACCCTAAACAGCCATTTCCATTTTAATAGTCGGATGCGGATTGTACCCTTCAATCTGAAAGTCTTCAGCTTTGAAGTCATCAATTTTCTCAACTTTTCGGAGAATTTTGAGCTTTGGGAAAGGTCTGGGTTCTCGCTGAAGCTAAAAACAAAATAAGATCATTATTTTGCCATAATTGTACAACCTGTAGTAATTGCTCCTCATGTGCATGAAACAAGCACACAAGAGGTGATCAACAAAGTTTTATTTTACAGGAGTATGATCCTGTCGATACCTTGTCATAGGTTATGTAACATGATTGGAGCGCAACCAGCTGTTTTCTTGCACAGATCAAGAGTAAAGGGTATTTTGTGACATTACAGTGTCAGGAGCCTGGCGCCTCATCAGGTGTAAGTTCTTTTAATCACTCTTGGCAAATTTATTAAAGACAGAAACACAGTCAATTTGTAACTCATAGTAGCTCTAAGTTTACTTGAATTCCACAATCCCTAACCCATCTGTCCCTGGCAGAAAGAAGGAAAGATAACATGCATGGACAGTGAACAGAAAGGGATGAAAGCCAGGATTCCTGGGATGAACAGACAGTGGCAATTAGGATGTGAAGACAGGTTACAACTTCTTACTATGTCTAAAAACGACTGGAGCAGAAAGCCAGAGAGAATAAGCCTAAAGTCACCCTCCACTCAAGAGCAGTCAAACTCCCTCAAAGGAGTAACTTTTAAAACCTGAATCTAACCTGGAAGGGGCTAAAAAGTCTCTGGTTCTGAGTTTTTTTCCTTAAGGCTCATGAAGCAGATGAACTTATATTTTTATTGCCATTTCAAATCAATTGTTGGCTGCTATAACTTAGGGATTTCAAAAGACTTTTGAAGTTTAGACCTAAATATTGTACTTAATGTAAAATTAATGAAAAATATTTATGGCCAGAGTGGTGGCTTATGCCTGTAATTCCAGAACTTTCAGAGGCTGAGGCAGGCGGATCACCTGAAGTCAGGAGTTTGAGAACAGCCTGGCCAACATGAGGAAACCCCATCTCTACTAATAATACAAAAATTAACTGGGTGTGGTGGCACGCACCTGTAATCCCAGCTACTTGGGAGGCTGAGGCAGGAGAATTGCTTGAACCTGGGAGGCGGAGGTTGCAGTGAGCCAAAATCGCACCACTGCACACTCCAGCCTGGCCGACAGAGAAAGACTCCATCTCAAAAAAAAAAAAAAGGGAAAAACATTTGCACTTCAATTCTCCTTCAAGTTAAAATGAGTTTAAATGCCCCCTTTTGGACAATCCCCTGGCCTGAATGTGGCTCTTCCCTCTCTGGTGCTGGTGCTTAGTACCACACAGCACCTGACATGTTAAGTGCCCATGGTTGCTGAGGCAGATGCCTGCCTTGTCCTGCTCACCTGCCCACCACTTCTCCCTAAACTGAAGCCCCGCATTTGGAGCAGCCATCTTTATCTTGGACACAGCATTGAGCAGATGCCTGCTCCACAATCAACCTTTTATCAAGAGAAGGTATCAAACCCAGAAGTATAACATCTAATTCTCACCTGAATTTTCAGTGGCTCGATGTGATTCAGGTAAATATGTGCATCTCCCAAGGTGTGTACAAAGTCACCTGGCTATAAACCCGGGGGAGAAAGCAGAACAGTATGTTAGTTTCAGTTGCTTTAAAACATCATTTAAAAACATTAGAGTATGCAGACACCTCAAGGCTTTAAAAAAAATAATAATTTAGTGTAGCTTTTCCATTTTTTTGTGGCGACAGGATCTTGTTTTGTTGCCCAGGCTGGTATTGAACTCCAGACCTCAAGTAATTGCTCCTGCCTCAGTCTCCCAAAGTGCTGGGATTACAGGCATGAGCCACCACACCCAACCTCAGCATAGCTTTTGAGAAAATTCATAGAAGCCGTATCACAAACAACCTGCATAGATCTGTTAGTGCGTATACCACAGGGCCAGAAAACCTTCCAGAAAAGGAAGGTTTCAAAGTAAAAGCCCGTTCACGTCTTACACATATCAAATTAAAAACTCAGAGACTAAACTCTCTGCAATTCGTCTTCCCATATTAAAGAACTGAAGAGCTCAGTGTGTTAGGCTCACAAGTCACCCTTCCCGAGACAGCCCACCTTCAGGCCCGTGATGTGCGCAATCATGTACGTGAGCAGGGCGTAGCTGGCAATGTTGAAAGGCACACCTAGGCCCATGTCTCCCGATCTCTGGTACAGCTGGCAGGACAGCTCACTGTTCACCACATAGAACTGGCAGAGGGCATGGCATGGAGGCAGTGCCATCAGAGGAAGATCTGTGGAACCAGCACAGAGGACGATAAGGAGGGGTGGTGGTTTGAAAGACCACAGCTAAAGGCCAAGTAAAACAGGAGAAAAACAAGCCAACTCATATGGTGGAGACCAGGAGAGCCACTGGGCTGCAGTGATGTCCATAACCCACAGCCCCTGCAGCGATGGCACGGACCTGAGGGAGACTATCCATTGGCGCAAGCTTTCTGCAGATGTCCGCTGAAGCAATGCTCTTTCATCAGAGCTGAAGGGATCTGGGCGACCTTCGTGGCACCAAATTACAAATACAGCAGGAATAATTCTGTTTGCCACAGGGAACTGGTGCTTCTGGTACACCCTCCTATATTAAAAGTCTCTATTACATGGCCAGGCACAGTGGCTCATGCGTGTAATCCCAACACTGGGACGCCAGGGTGGGCAGATCACTTGAGGCCAACCTGAGTTCGAGACCAGCCTGGCCAACACAGTGAAATCCCGTTTCTACTAAAAATACAAAAATTCACATGCCTGTGGTCCCAGCTACTCGGGGGCTGAGGAAGGGAACTCACTTGAACCTGGGAGGTGGAGGTTGCTATGAGCTGAGATCACACCACTGCACTCCAGCCTGGGCAACAGAGTGAGACTGTGTCTCAAAAAAAAAAAAAAAGTCTTTATTACAGATGCAAATATTCCATCCTAAGTACTTATGATATCCTGATAGAGTTGGTTGTTGTTGTTGTTGTTTTTAAATATTCGGGGTCTCACTCTTGCCCAGGCTGGAGTGCAGTGGCATGATGACTCACTACAGCCTCAAATTCCTGGGTTCAACTCATCCTCTTGCCTTGGCCTCTGGAGTTGTTGGAATTACAAGTTTGAGCCACCACACCTGGCTCTACACCCTGGTAGAGCTGAATTTTACAGTATAATTGTTAAAAATGTTAGTGAGGTGGCAGCGACCTAGAACTTCATCAGCTTCCATTTAAAATGTTAACATCTTACATGTAGTTTCTAGGCAATTTAAAGCCCTTTTCAGAGTAAGAATGAGTATAAATACACAAATTAAGATCATCTGGTGGGGAGGCCGAGGCAGGCAGATCACCTGAGGTCAGGAGTTCGAGACCAGCCTGACCAACATGGTGAAACCCCATCTCTCCTAAAAATACAAAATTAGCTGGGCGTGGTGGTGCATGCCTGTAATCCCAGCTACTCGGGAGGCAGAGCCAGGAGAATCATTTGAACCCGGGAGGCAGAGGTTGCAGTGAACCAAGATCACACCATTGCATTCCAGCCTGGACGACAGAGCAAAACTCTGTCTCGGGGGGGGGGGGGAAAAAAAAAAAAAAAAAAAAGAAAATCATCTGGATCCAACC
>NW_012105475.1:5241417-5249050 GCF_000951045.1 Mandrillus leucophaeus
AACCTGGGAGGTGGAGGTTGCTATGAGCTGAGATCACACCACTGCACTCCAGCCTGGGCAACAGAGTGAGACTGTGTCTCAAAAAAAAAAAAAAGAAAATCATCTGGATCCAACCTCATGATCTGAAGGTGAAAGTGGAGCAAAATGTGACTTGCCCAAGGTCACACAACCAACCATGTGGCTGGGGGAAGTTCCCAGGGTCCTGCCTCCCTCAGGTGCCTCTGCACAAAACCACATTGCTTCCCTCTAAGAGTATGGTTAGTATAAATGAAGATGATGGGGTTCTTTCAACCTCTTGGATTCCAAGCACACATGATGATTCTTCTGTCGTCAGGGTTGGTTTTGATGGTGTCAATCACTCTTTGCAGTTGGTCAACTCCCTGTCCTGAATAATCTGTAGAATTGTCAAAAAGAGAGGACAGGTACACACATTAATCACACATGTCATGAGATGGCCTTAGAGGTCATCTATTACAGCCTCTCACCCAGGGTCCCCCCTTGACCCATGGCTACAAGATACCTGGTGCATTCCATAAAGTTTGCAGATCTCGGTGGGTTGAGTTCAAGGCCGTGTCTGACTCCCGGCTCTGTCCTCTGGAGCCCTAACAAAGTCTATTTCCCTCTTTTACACAGTCCTTTGAATATCTGGTCTGTCATGGAGTCACCTCCTCCTGTTCCCCTCATAGCTAACCCTTTCTAATCTCAACAATCTTAATTTCTTCCAGTGCTCCCCACGAACTTACGCTCTAAACCCATCAACGATTCTTGTCACAATTTCACTGACAAATCTAGTTTATCCTTGTCTCACAGAAAGTATGTATCTTATGTAGAATATAGCATTCCATGTACTTTCCAACTAACAGAAGACCATGGATTCCTTTCTATTACCTCAGCAGCATGCTTCCAACACTTCCACCTAAAATTACTTTAGAGTTTAGCAGCTCAACACACGACTGACTTGGAAACGTCAAGAAACCTCTATAATGATTACACCACCTTGTACTTTGCTCCCATTTCTGGTTTCTGAATTTTAATCCCTTTCCTTCCTTCTGAGATGGAACTGATTTGTTCCATCTGAGATTCTGAGAAGTGATTTGTTAACTGAAGTGCGGAGCTTCATAATCTCCTCTGGTTAAATTTCTGCCTATTAGTGTCAGACTGTATTCTGGTTCAGTAGTTCTCAAAATTTTGGGAGGAAAGTCCTCTCACGGTCACAGTTCTGAAAAAGGTAACATCGAAGATTTTAAAAAGATAAAACTGTGGTGGTGTAGTTCTGTAACTTGATTGTAGTGGTTACAACAATCTACACATGCTAAAATTGCAAATACACACATATACAAGTGCACGTAAAACTAGCAAAATCTGACAACTCTGAAGAATGCACCAATGTGAATGTATACAGGATGTTACCCAAGATTTTTTTTTTTTTTTTTTGAGACGGAGTCTTGCTCTGTTGCCCAGGCTGGAGTACAGTAGCCGGATCTCAGCTCACTGCAAGCTCCGCCTCCCGGGTTCAGGCCATTCTCCCGCCTCAGCCTCCCGAGTAGCTGGGACTACAGGCGCCCGCCGCCTCACCCAGCTAGTTTTTTGTATTTTTTAGTAGAGACGGGGTTTCACCGTGTTAGCCAGGGTGGTCTCGATCTCCTGACCTCGTGATCCGCCCGTCTCGGCCTCCCAAAGTGCTGGGATTACAGGCTTGAGCCACCGCGCCCGGCCTACCCAAGATATTATCACTGGAGGAAACTGGGTACAGTCCAGGGAAACTTTCTGTGCGTTTTTTTTAAAAAATGTCCTGTGAGTCTGTAAAACAAAATCAAAAACAAGAAGGGACAAACTTCCCTACTAAAATCCAACAGCTAAGCACTCATACAACTGTAAACTAAAACCGTAATTTTATTAGGCCTCTTCAGTGCCAAGAAAGAATTGAACACTAGGCAGGATTTAAAGCATCATTAAGCCAGGGGAGTAGCCTCACATCCTAAGGACACCCTACAACTGAGGTGCAGGCAACGACCTAAAGAACACTTACCTGCACAAATAACCTGGCCCGCACAGCAACTGTTTTCATTGTGATAAAGTACACGTAACATCAAACTTACCATTTTTATGTGTGCAATTCAGAGGCATTCAGCACATGCCCGATGTTGTGCAACCATCACCACTATCCATCTCCCGAACTTTTTCATCATCCCTAATAAAACCTCTGTGCCCATTAAACATGAACTCCGCATTCCTCCCTGTTCCCCAGTCCCTGGCAACCACCATTCCACTTTCTGCCTTTAGGAACCTGCCTATTCTAGGTCCACACAGCATTTTTAAACTTCCTGAAACCACTAACATTTAAAAGATCTCATGATCGCACATAAAATGTAGATTTCAGGCTTTTATCGAATAATTCTGACATCACCAGGCCCAAATTCCTCCAGGTGGCTGGAGGTAAATTGTGACTGTCCCCTTAGATGAGACACATGCTCTCCAGGTTGCTGGTCTCTGCCCAGCTAGTAAATTGCACACACAACCCCCACATCCCAAGGTGGCATCTGCTTTTCCTAGGGACAGGTGGGAGGGGCTGGGCTGACATCCAGCAAGAAGTGACACCAACAGCGACAGTAAAGTGGAAGTCCAGGAGTGAGATGTTTCATTCTTTCTCCACATCTGCAGAGCTGGCAGCAGAGGGTGACCCTGGCACTGTGCTTCACAGCTGCGCCACCTACAGCACGCTGTGGCTCAGCCTTGAAAGGGCAATTAAAGCCACCACAAAGCAATGGGGGCATTTTGTCCCTTGTCCCACGGATGAACTTCCCATTCCCCAACACAAACAGCAACCATGCGGCTATCTGCCGATGACACAGGTATGGAAAGTGCCAAGCACCCAGTAAGTACTAATCATCAAGAGTGTGAAATGGCCTTCATGAGGCTTAACTGTGGCTTCACTGGCACCACCCCTCACAAGGTCAAAGCTATACATCAGCTCCTGGGACACTGACTCATCCCCCAGACCTTATCTAAAACAACAGAGCAAACACATGCCAGGAAGGGCACTCAGGAAATGGAAGGCATTGTTCTGTGTCCTCACCTGATTCCATATCTCTGTATTCTGCCCCAAAATGCCTCCACTGGAAGCCATAAACTGGACCCAAGTCCCCTTCTTCTCTGGCGGAGAACCCCAGGCTGTCCAAAAAGTCTCGGGATCCATTGGCATCCCAGATTTTCACTCCCTTGGAAGACAGCTCTTTAGCATTTGTAGATCCCTGGAAGAGATGGGGAGGGCAGAGCAGGCATCCAAGTAAATCCTGAGCCATCTCAGTTGATCCCCCCAAGACACCACCTACAAGGGCCTCTGGCCCCTGCTGACTTGCTGGGAGGTGGGCACTTGACATCACCCATATGGAACCCATCCTTTTTTTTTTTTTTTTTGAGTTTCGCTCTTGTTGCCCAGGCTGGAGTGCAATGGTGTGATTTCGGCTCACAGCAACCTCTACCTCCTGGGTTCAAGCCATTCCCCTGCCTCAGCCTCCCGAGTAGCTGGGATTACAGGCATGCGCCAACATGCCCGGCTAATTTTGTATTTTTAGTAGAGATGGGGTTTCTCCATGTTGGTCTCAAACTCCCGACCTCAGGTGATCCGCCCACCTTGGCCTCCCAAAGTGCTGGGATTACAGGTGTGAGCCACCGCGCCCAGCTGCCCATCCTAACTTTAAGCAGGCTGGTCCCAGCCCAGATTCCTGAGGGCTTTAGGATAATCTGATCCCTTCTTTGGAACCACCCTCTCAGATCTTTTCTTCCATTCCCCCCAACTAAGCTTTCTAGACTAAACACCTCTAAGTGATATCCACCGATCTGAGAGTTTTATGTTTCCTAATCAAATGTGTTGTCTACATGTGATATCCCAAAATGAATTTAATGCCTACATGCAATCTGTTCCGTGTATCCGCTACCTGGCAGGATATTCCTAATGATCAGACTAATCAGTATTTTACAGTACAGGTGCATCAACTCCTGTATTGATCGAGTCGCCAATGGAGTAACTCTGACTATGACTATCAGAGGTGAGTCTGACGTTCCTGGCAAAGACTTCTTAGAATCCTGAATTCAAGCATTAAGTTGAAACAGGGGAATGCATTTTATTCCTGAGTCTCTTGCTTCCTCCCTTTCTATTGTTGAGTTTGTCCCGATTTTCTTTATTCCCAACAAATCATTTCTCAGTCTTTCACATATTGCTTCAAAAGTCTCTCCTTTTCATCCATTCAGACCAGGCTCTAGCCAGTTTAAGAATGTCATCTTCTGAGGTTTCTGATATGTTTCAAATCCAAGGCTCACTGTCGATCGAGATAGGCCAATACAGAACAAAATACCCCAAGAATACAGAGCTAAGGCAGACTGGGGCTGGATCCAAATTTAAGCCCTTTCTAAAATGGGATAAGAGGGCTTGGGTCTGGCTTAGCCCCAGGACCATACAAGCCACACCAAGTGCTCTATAGAAGGGATCCCAGCCTCTAGCATGGCCCAGACCTGAGCCCAGACTCCAGCTACCTTCCAAAAAGCACTGGTCAGAACATTGCTGGTTCTAGACCAGGATACAGAACACAGAGGAGCTTGGGCTGGGCTGCTGCCTGTCTTCAGAGCACTCTGGCCCCGGCCTGAGGTTACCTACTCAGCCCTCTGGAAGGGGTTCACCTTGTTACTGAAGACACTCTTCTAGTTTATATGAACATGGGAACACAGATGGTATCTATATTTAGTGATCAATACATATTGACTCCTGCTATGTGGCAGGCTGTGTTTGAGGCCCTAGGGATACAACAGTGAACACGAGAAACAAATCCTCTGCCCTCATAAAGCTTACAGCACATTTCACTGATTTACTGTCTGCTGTCCCCCTTCTAACAGGGGAGGGGAAAGGCTGACATACATCAGATGGTGACGTTTGTCTATGGAGAAAAACCAAGGAGGTGGGGGGAAGAGTCACAGTTTTAAATCAGGTCTAGGAAGGCTTGCCTGAGTAGAGACTCAAAGGAAGGAGCCAAGTGTGGGGGAAGAAGGTTCCAGGGAGCGGGGATGTCCTGGTGTGCTCAAAAACTCACAAGAACAGCAGGGCTGGTGCAGAGAGCAGCAGCTAAGGCCAGAGCTGAAAAGGGACCCCATAAGGACCATGGCTCTTACTGAGTGAAATGGAGCCACTAAGAGCTTGAGGGTGAGGAATGATATGCTTTGACCTTTTGTGTTGTCTTTTTTTGAGACAAGTTCTCCCTCTGTCACCCAGGCTGGAGTGCAGTGCCACGATCTCAGTTCACTACAATCTCCACCTCCTGGGTTCAAGCAATTCTCATGCCTCAGCCTCCTGAGTAGCTGGGATTACAGGCGTGTGCCACTACACCTGGCTAATTTTTTGTGTTATTAGTAGAGATGGGGGTTTCGCCATATTGGCCAGGCTGGTCTGAAATTCCTAACCTCAGGTGATCTGCCTCAGCCTCCTAAAGTGCTGGGATTACAGGCGAGAGCCACCGCACCTGGCCGCTTTGACTTTTGAAAGGATCTCACTGGCTGCTGTGTTGAAAATAGACTAATGACTTCTAATAGTAGCGACTTCTTTACCTTGATAAACCACAGCAACTCCTCCAAAACACCCTTCCAGAACACACGTTTGGTTGTCAGCAGAGGAAATTCATCTGAAAAACAATTTGCCACACAGTTTCAAGAGAGGAAGACAGATCATGCCATCCAACTTTCTTCAGGGAAGAAAACTGCCCTGGGACACGAGGCCCTGGAGCATCCAGAAAGCCTAGACTCCCGCAAAGTGGGCCAGAGATCAGGGTGGAGCTGCCAGGCTGCAAGGCACATCAGTAACCCAGTTCAGGCTGAGACAGCACCTCTGTGCCCCGGTGACCACTGGACACAGGAATTCCACACAGTGAGATGGTGGCAAGAGGAGGGATGACCACGTGGAAAAAGGGAGGAGCTACTATCCACTGCCCACTAGTGCTAATCCTGTCACAAAGGTGTGAAGACACCACCAAGCCTGTGTCCCAGGGACAAAAAGGGAGGCATCAGAAGTGTCGAGCCACAGAGAAATAAAAGTGTAAAAACTTATCTTTAATTGCAGTACTCGTTCATCCCACACTCCCTTGTGGTATAGCTGATATTCAGACAACAGAGAGAGATTTTTGCAAGCACCTGCTTTTATCAGAATCGCCTACGGAGCATTATTTCCTCCACTTTTAACATATAGGGAAGCTGTATGAGAAGTAACTTGAGGCCGGGCGCGGTGGCTCACGCCTGTAATCCCAGCACTTTGGGAGGCCGAGACGGGCGGATCACGAGGTCAGGAGATCGAGACCATCCTGACTAACACGGTGAAACCCCGTCTCTACTAAAAATACAAAAAATTTAGCTGGGCGTGGTGGCGGGCGCCTGTAGTCCCAGCTACTCGGGAGGTTGAGGCAGGAGAATGGCGTGAACCCGAGAGGCGGAGGTTGCAGTGAGCCGAGATCGCGCCACTGCACTCCAGCCTGGGCGACAGAGTGAGACTCCACCTCAAAAAAAAAAAAAGGAAAAGAGAAGTAACTTGCTCAATGTCTAAGCAGAAAGGTGGGTTAAAAGTGAGGTCTATGGCTTATCAAAGGCCTTGAAGCTGCAGAAAAGTGGATCCCTCTGCTTAGACAAAACTCCCCAAGCTGCCCCACGCGGATCAGCCACAGCAGCTGGTGTGTATTCCAGTCTCTAGATGGTTCCGTGGGCTAGAGGGCTTTCCCCCTACCTAACCACAGTGAATCTGCTTCATCAAGAATGGGTTTCCCCACTCAAAACCACCTCCAACCCTGTGTCAAGGCTGCGCTCCATGTATCTGAGAGGTCAAGGTCAGCCCCTGGCTTACACACCTTGGAGTCTCCCCTCCCCCACGCAGCAGGCGCAGGATCCAGGATGACAGGACCGTGTGACGTTAGGCAGGGCCATCGGCTGCCTAACGTCCTGTGCCCACCCCGCCCCACTGTCCCCTGAAAGCCTGACGCCAATAACCCGCGAGGCAGTTAGTTTTTGCCTGGGGTGATCCTGTCTGAAAGGAAAAGAGGAAAGGACGAATAAGAACTTATACTCGGACTCCCGAATTTCTCTTTTCAAGGTTTAAGAGGAAAGCTGGTTCGTGGGGATTGGATGGGAGGCCGCCAGGAAACCAAGTTCCCGCGCCAGCCTCAACTCCCCTCTTCCCGCCGCCTGTGCCCCGCCCACATCACTTTCGCTCCAGTTTTTGAAAACTCTGCAAAGCGGAACGGTCAACAGGGGAGGAAGGAGGAGGGGTAAAAGCCAGGACTTTTAGACCAGCGCCCGGTCAAGCCCGGGCAGCTCTCCCTCACTCTCCAGCACCGGGCAAACGCTGCCCGATCATGCCCGCCTTAGGGGCCACGGCATCTCTGGGGTGACTGCGAGCCACGGCCGTGGAGCCGCTGGGACCCGGCTCACCTCCCGGCTGTCGCTCCTGTGTGTTACCCTGCGCCAGTCACGTCTCTAATGGGAGCCTCAGTTTCGGCGTCTGTAAAGCGAGGAGGACGATGCGTCCCCTCCCTCGCGGGATTGAGGTTAGGACTAAACGGGCTCCGCAGCGCCCGCCAGCTCCCGGGCGCTCTCCCCAGCCGCG
>NW_012105475.1:5250063-5255616 GCF_000951045.1 Mandrillus leucophaeus
GGTTTTTTTTTTTGTTTGAGACAGCCTTGCTCTCTCACCCAGGCTGGAGGGCAGTAGCGTGATCTTGGCTCACTGCAGTCTCCGCCTCCTGGGTTCAAGCAATTCTCCTGCCTCAGCCTCCCGCGTAGCTGGGACTAGAGGCGCACCACCATTCCCGGCTAATGTTGTTGTTGTTGTTGTTTTTCATGTTTAGTAGAGATGAGGTTTCGCCATGTTTGGCTGGTCTCGACATCCTCACCTCAGGTGATCCACCCGCATTGGCCTTCCAAAGTGCTGGCGCAATCGGCCCCAAATTTTTAATAGACCACATTTTCCAATTTTACTGAATTGTTTATAACATTAACACTGGGGAGTGGGAACTGTTGACGAAAAGAGTTAAACTCTGTAAAATATATGAAGAAATTTATTCTGAGCCAAATATGAGTAACCAATGACCGGTGATAGAGCCCTCAGGAGATCCTGAGAACATGTCCCCAAGGTGGTTGGGCTACAACTTGATTTTTTATACATTTGGTTGAAAGAATTGTTATCTAAAGATTTGGAATCAATAGGAGGCTGGGCGTGGTGGCTCACACCTGTAATCCCAGCACTTGGGAGATCAAGGCGGGCAGATCACGAGGTCAGGAGATCGAGACCAGCCTGGCCAACATGGTGAAACCCGTCTCTACTGAAAATACAAAAATTAGCTGGGCAAGGTGGCATGCACCTGTAATCCCAGCTACTCAGGAGGCTGAGGCAGGAGAATCGCTTGAACCCAGGAGGCGGAGGTTGCAGTACCTGAGAAAGTGCCACTGCACTCCAGTCTGGGCGACAGAGCTGTCTGGAGGGAGAAAAAAAAAAAAAAAAAGATTTGAATCAATAGAAAGGAATATCTGGGTTAAGATAAGGGGTTGTGGAGACCAAGGATTCATCATGCAGATTAAGCCTCAAAGTAGCAGGCTTTAGACAGATAGATTGTAGATTGTAAATGTTTCTTGTCAGACTTAAAGAGTGTGTTCTACCTGTCTTAAGGCCAGTGTTGATGTCAATGCTGGTCAGCTGTGCCTAAATTCCAAACGGAGGAGGGAATAATGAGGCATGTCTGGCTCCCATTCCCATCCCGGCCTGAACTAGTGTTTCAGGTTAAATTTGGAATGCCTTTGGCCCAGAGGAGGGGTCTTTTCAGATGGTTCTGGGGCTTAGAATTTTATTTTGGGTTTACAGAACGATTTTATAATGAGTTTAAAATGCACTGATACATGTGTTGTACTTGCAAAGCATCCTTTTGCCTCAACTGTTGATTGAGCACAGAGGTGCTCTCAGCATTTTGGGTGGGACTTTTCTTAGCTGGACTGGTTTGTTCTGCACATTGCAGGGCTTTTTAGCAGGACTGTGGAAAGCCAACCATATGTTGGCGTTCCCCCACCCTACACCGGCTGAAAACTCCCTACACATTTCCTTACACGTTTCGGAGCACCAGCAAGATCCCAGGCTGAAAACAGTCCAGATGCTCCAGATGCACATTATCTGTGTTTAATTTCCATGTGTTACTCTGTTATTTTTTTTTTTTTTTGAGGTGGAATCTTGCTCTGCACCCCAGGCTGTAGTGCAGTGGCACTCAGCTCACTGCAAACTCTGCTGCCTGGATTCAAGCAGTTCTGCCTCAGCCTCCCAAGTAGCTGGAACTACAGGTGCCTGCCACCATGCCCAAATAATTTTTTTTTTTTTTTTTTTTTTTTGCATTTTTAGAAGAGACAGGGTTTCACCATGTTGGTCAGGCTTGTCTCAAACTCCTGACCTGAAGTGATCTGCCCACCTCGGCCTCCCAAAGTGCTGGGATTACAGGTGTGAGCCACCATGCCCAGCCTTCCTTGTGTTACTTTTTAAAAACCTGATACATAATAATTGTGAGGTAGGCGGGACTTGACTCTGGAGGCAGGGCTCTGACTTGGGACCAAATTGAGGAGTAGTCAAAACAAGGATGGGGCAATAGTTTTCCATAAGACACGTCCACCAGTGTGCCATGTCAGTTTACCATTGTCATGGCAACACCCAGAGCTTACTGCCCCTTTCCATGGCAATGAGCCAACAACCCGGAAGTTACCACCCTTTTTCTAGACATTTCTGCATAATCTGCCTCTTAATTTGCATGTAATTGAAAGTAGGTTATAAATATGACTGCAGACCTGCCTTTGAGCTACTGCTGTCAGCCCACTGCCTATAGGGTAGCTCTGCTCTGCAGGAGCACTTGGGGAGCTGTAGCTGCCACGAGCTTTTTCTACCAGGTAGCTCTTAAATTCTTTCCTGAGCAAAACCAAGAACCCTCCTGGGCTAAGCCCAATTCCAGGCTCACCTGCCCTGCATCAATTGCACACCTTTGTGTATTTTTTTTCTTTCTTTCTTTTTTTTTTCTTTTTTTGTTTTCGACGGAGTCTTTCTCTATCACCCAGGCTGGAATGCAGTGGCACAATCTCAGCTCACTGCAACCTCTGCCTCCCAGGCTCAAGCAATTCTCCTGCCTCAGCCTCCCAAATAACTGGGATTACAGGCACCCGTCACCATGCCCGGCTAGTTTTTGTATTTTTAGTAGAGATGGAGTTTCACCATGTTGCCCAGGCTGGTCTCGAACTCCTGACCTGAAGTAATCCGACTGCCTCAAGCCTCCCAAAGTGCTGGGATTACAGGCGTGAGCCACTGCACCCGGCCCCTTGTGTTATTTTTGAGGCTGGTTTATTGGTTCCACCCAAATACCAGCTAAATCACATCTCAAGACTAGGCTCCTCTGCCCACAGGGACCTTCCTCTTCCGCTGCCTTCCTTGAGTATCTTGACTTGATAGTAAAGAGAGAATGGTTCTTTTCAAAGTGGTTACTCCATAAATGTCGGTTAGAATGAATGGTTCTCTCAGACAAATGTCATTCATTCATTCACTAACACACATTTATATCATAGTACCTTCCTCATGTCTGCAAACAGCAAGACAGACAAGGTCCTTTTCTTCATAGAACTGACATTCCGGCAGTGACAAACACTACAAAAGTAACCAAACAAGATCTATGTGGTAGTGACAAGTGTGATGATAGTAAATTAATGGGTATAGCACTGAAGAGTGATTGTGTAGAGGGTGCTTTAGATCTGATCACCAGGAGGCCTCATTGAGGAAGTCACATTTGAGCTGAGACCTGAATACTGGGAAGAAACCAGCAGGGAAGATCTGGGGAAAGAACATTCCAATCAGCAGGTGCATTTATGCCAGTAGGTGCCACAGTGCTTGCATCTATAAAAACATCCCCCAATAGGGATGGTCACGATGCTTAATCCTGTCTTGTTCTAGGAAGAAATAATAATTATTAGTGGATACATTAACTTATTGGAGTATAAAAAGCTCTTCCTTCTCATTAAGAGATATATTTGTTTAAAATTTTACTTTTTTATATTTAATAGTCATAGAAATTTGTAGTATATTTATGTTATTTTGATCAATTATGTACAAATAATAATTACAATGATCACCCTATCTAGAATAAATATTTCATACCTGGAATTTGATGCACAGGATATTCTTAATTTTTAAAATTTAAAAATCAGTATTTTATTGATCAACAAAAGATACTTAAGCATAAAAGTATACTACATTAGGATAAAATTATCTGAGGAATGTAGATTGAAATAAGAGTTTAAGGAGAAAATGGAATGAGATACAATTTCCCACTGTTAAAGAAAAACTTGTATATTTGTTTAAATGGATGATGCGGGGTCAAATTGCAATGATATTTAGATTCCTTCTGGTACATTTTAAAGAGGGATGACTTGCTAATATTTACAAGGCATGGGAAAATAACAATTTGCTATTCTTTCAACTTATATAGAAAAATCACATGCAAGTATGTTGCAACTTTTTCAGTTACCTTTGAGGAAGTATGAGAGAGCAAAAACATTTGAAAATTATTGGTCTAGAAAAACCTCACCTTTATAAACTCAAACATGTAGGTAAACTTAGGTAAAAGAAAGCAGGAAATGAATGTTTTTGAGAGTCTGAATCAGTTACTTGTAATATAATTTTTTATTGTTGCAACTACCATCTATCAATGAGTCTCATGAACCACACATTATGAATTAATGTAGTTCTCACAACTACTCTATAAAACACAAACTTTTGCAGTAGTTCCCCCTTATCCACAGGAGATATGTTCCAAGACCCCCAGGGGATGCCTGAAACCACAGATAGTACTGAACCTTATATATACCATGTTTTTTTTCCTATACATACCTTCCTATGATAAAGTTGAATTCATAAATTAGTCACAGGTAGAGATGAACAACAATAATAATAAAATAGAACAATTATAACAGTATGCCAGCATCCCTGCTCTTGTGCTTTGGGGCCATAATTAAGTAAAGTAAGGGTTCCTTGAACACAGAAGGGGTTCCTAAGAGAACAACTTGGGGGATGCAGTCATTGCGGAGCCGCTGGACAAAGGGAGCATCCACCTCCAGAGAGGAGGGGGCAGGAACGGCATGAGATTTAATGGCTTGCAACTGAAAACTTATGTATTTCTGGAATTTTCCACATATTTTTACACCACGGTTGATCTCGGGTAACTGAAAGCTTGCAAAGCAAAACCACAGATGAGCGGGGCACTAGTGTCCTTAAATTACCTTATAGATGACACTGAGGTTATCAGTGACTTTGTTGCCCAAAGTCACACATCTAGAAAATATAGTAGCCACGATGAAAATCCAGGTCAGCCTGCATGCAAAATCTTCTTTCCACTTAGCTGCTTTGAGCCTGACTTCCCCCACTGTCTTTCCACTCTATAAGCTTTTGATAGCTCATTGGATAGAAAATAGGCTGTCTTAATCACTTTTTTTGTCACCTTTACTAACAAATATATAAAATCTATGGTTGAATAGACTGTATTTGAGATTTACTGCACACCGAGGAACCCGGGATTCTATCAATAATTCCCTGCCAGGAGCAGTGGTTCATGCCTGTAATCACAGCACTTTAGAGGCTGAGGCGGGCAGATTGCTTAAGCTCAAGAGTTTGAGACCAGCCTGGGCAACATGGAGAAACCCCAAAATAGACAGGCGTGATGGTACCTGTAGTCCCACCTACTCAGGAGGCTGAGGCAGGAGGATCACCTGAGCCAAGGAAGTCAAGGCTTCAGTGAGCCCACATCATGCCACTACACTCCAGCCTGGGCAACAGAGTAAGACCCTGTCTCAAAAAAATAATATAACTCTCATTTTTTATAGCCTTTAGTTATGATTTACAAAAGGTTTATCTTCATTTGTGTCAGGCCTCTGAGCCCAAGCCAAGCCATCGCATCCCCTGTGACTTGCACGTATACGCCCAGATGGCCTGAAGTAACTGAAGAATCACAAAAGTGCAAATGCCCTGCCTCGCCTTAACCGATGACATTCCACCACAAAAGAAGTGAAAATGGCCGGTCCTTACCTTAAGGGATGATATTATCTTGTGAAATTCCTTTTCCTGGCTTATCCTGGCTCAAAAAGCTCCCCCACTGAGCACCTTGTGAGCCCCACTCCTGCCCGCCAGAGAACAACCCCC
>NW_012105475.1:5255913-5267484 GCF_000951045.1 Mandrillus leucophaeus
TTTATTTATTTATTTATTTTTAATTATTATTATTTTTTAAAGAGTCTTGCTCTGTCGCCCAGGCTGGAGTACAGTGGTGCAATCTTGACTCTTTATTTATTTATTTATTTTTAATTATTATTATTTTTTAAAGAGTCTTGCTCTGTCGCCCAGGCTGGAGTACAGTGGTGCAATCTTGACTCACTGCAACCTCTGCCTCCCAGGTTCAAGCAATTCTCCTGTCTCAGCCTCCCGAGTAGCTGCGACTACAGGCATGCGCCACCATGCCTGGCTAATTTTTGTATTTTTAGTAGATACAGACAAGGTTTCACTATGTTGGCCAGGCTGGTTTTGAACTCCTGACCTCAGGTAATCCGCCCACCTTGGCCTCCCAAAGTGCTGGGATTACAGGTGTGAGGCACCACGCCCAGCCTACTTTTTTTTTTTTGTAATTTGAAATACTGACTATATGTACTCTCATTGTAATCCTTAGTGATATATACTGACAAAAAGCTCTCCTATTGTGTTGCACCAAGCTCCAAATTATGAGGTTGAGCGTCAGCCAGAAAAACCTCATGTTTTCCATAAAATATATGTCAAAAGACAGCGCTGTTGTGTCAGTTTTAAAAAGTAACTATGTAGTACACCCATGTTCAAAACAGCATTATTCACAATAGCCAGAAGATGGAAGCAACCCAAGTGTCCATCAGTGGCTGAATGCATAAGCAACACTAGGTAAATCTATGCAAGAATATTAGCCAAAGAAAGGAAGGAGTTCTGACACATGCAACAACATGGATGAACCTTGAAAACATTGCACTAAGTGAAACAAACCAGTCACAAAAGGACACTATGATTGCACCACTGCACTCCAGCCTGGGCAACAGAGTAAGACCCTGTCTTAGAAACAAAAAACAAAACAAAAGACAAATACTGAATGATTCCACCTACATGCAGTACCTAGAGTAGTCAAATTCATAGAAAGTACAGTCGTGGTTGCTGGGGGCTGGGGGCTGGGGGACCGGGAAATGGGAAGTGAGTGCTTAACGAGCACAGAGTTTCAGTTTGGGAAGATAAAAAGGTTCTGAAGATGGACAGTGGTGATGGTTGCACAGCAGTGTGAGTGTACTTAATGCCACAAATTGTACACTTTAAAATGGTTAAAATGGTAAATTAATGCCATGTATATTTTACCACAATTTTAAAAAAGACTACAGAGAAGCTATTGGTTTTTACGAAACAAAGCAATGAATCTCAGATATTTTTCCCAAAAAGTCAATTATATATATTTTAAGTGTAAAAGCAAACTAATGGAAGAACATTTTATTAATTAGAAAGTGACATGTTTGTCGATGTGATAGAACATAGATATCTAGGTGATTTAGTATTTTTTAAATATACAAAGAACTACTAATGTACCGTAAAATGTAATACATATTACATTACATTTTTTAAGAAGGAATTTTCATTTTAACTCAATTTGAGTATTAATAGCTAAGCCGTTCAACATAAGTAAACTAAGAGTACTTCATAGTATATAGCTAACACACTTTCCTGCAACTACGTTTATTGCATTATCCTTTTTTATTTCAGGATCTCCAGGTCCCAGATGAAGAGAGAATTCTACTTACTGGATATAGGATGCATTAGATCTTCTTACCTTTAAAAAAAAAAAAAAAAAAGGCAGCAACGATCAAAATACTAATCACTTACTTATAGACTCAGTGCATTTTTTCTTGGAGTAAATGTCCAGGATGGGTGATAGAATAAAATGCTCTTGGCTTTTGGAAAAATTGATACTGTATATAGCAAAATAATGTGAAACCTGTATGCATGGATATTCTTAACAATTTGAAGAAATCTTCACAGTTTTCCTGGGTTGTTGAGCTTCTAAAATGGTCTTTTCCTCGGATGTGATAATAAAGTGTTTATTCTGTACTCTACATGTACGTAGTGTTTGGTCAATAAACTTCGGTCACTCATGACTCATTACATTAGTCAACAAATTTTGTATGTTTGCCTTTCATGATGATGTTGATGGTAAGAATCCATCTACAAAAGCTTATTCAATACTCGGGATGTGCAAGACATTGTGTTACAGCCTGTGACTGTTAATCCCAGGGCCAGCAGCTGTGAAACTTGGGGATGGGAAATAAAACACATTGCAAACCAATCAGGAATGTCCAGGCACTTAGGATGCTAGATAACTAGATGGAAGTTCCAAAAGAGGGTTCTAAATATATATTTCACCCTATAATTGGAATTCATGTTTCAGTGAGTCATATACCTGCAGCTAGGGCACCCGACAAATGTTTACATGATTGACAATGCCAGGGTGATTCTTTTCTACCATCTTTTCCTGGTTTTTCCCTTAGTATCTTTGCCTTTAAACTTTGGCAGGTTTGGGACCCTGAATGCATTGATATAATCAGAAAATTGACAAAATTGTATCCATGATACTGAATAAGATGCAGAAAAAAGAAATTCAGTGAGTAAACAAACTTGGAAAATGTTTATTCTCATGAACAATAAAAAACCATAAAATTATAACAATAAGATAAAATTTTTCATTTACTACTGAAGATTTTAAAAATTGAAATGCCAGGCCAGGCACAGTGGCTCATGCCTGTAATCCCAGCCCTTGGGGAGGCTGAGGCAGAAGGATCACTTGAGGCCAGGAGTTTGAGACCAGCCTGGCCAACATGGTGAAAACACATCTCTACTAAAAAATACAAAAATTGGCCAAGTGTGGTGCTGCACACCTGTAATCCCAGCTACTTGGGAGGCTGAGGCATGAGAATCGCTTGAACCTGGGAGGTGGAGATTGCAGTGAGCCGAGATCATGCCACTGCACTCCAGCCTGGGCAACAAAGAGAGCCTCTGTCTCAAAAAAAAAAAAATTGAAATGCAAATTAGTATTTGAGAAATTGGTACTGCAGACATTGCTGTTATTACATTTAGCAATATATATATCCAGAAAAATAAGATGTTAATTGTTAATAACCTTTAAACAAGTAATTCTATTTCTTGGAATCTAAGAAAATAAGCAGAAAATGTGAATAAGGAAAACAGTAAAATGATAATAGTGGTTGTGTTACGATGGTGGGATTATGGATAACTTTTGTCGTCTAAATGTTTGGTAGTTGTGATTTTGTTACTTTTAGAATTTTAAAACTATACGTAAAAAAGAAAAACATTAACATTGCCGGTGAAAAATCACTTTGTATGCCTTGTTAGTAAAATATTTTGAGAGATCAAAATACTTGATCTCTCAATTACTCAGTATCTCACTTCCCATTGCCATTGCAAGTCCCAACATCTGGGAAAGAGATAGATGACTTTACGGGAAAAACTTTGATTTGGCTACAAAAGCGAAGTCAGTACCCACTGGGGCACCAGCATGAGGCTTCCTTTCTCTAAAACCTATCGCGTCTCACCAGCGCTGCAGAGTGAAGCTCAGACTCCACAGCCCCGCACTCAGAGCCCTGACCTCTTCCCACCTTTGCTTTCCACCTTCACCTACTGTCACTCTTGTTGTATTCTACTAATATTCATTTACATGTGTTTATTAATTTATTTGTTCAACAAATATTGAGGGTTTGCCCTGTGCCAGGCACAGTCCTAAGTCCCCACTGACAAAGAGAAGAACAAAAACCCTAGAAGGGTGGTACCCTCATGGACTGTAGGTCTCGGGATGGAGATGAACGTTCATAAAGAGCCACGTGGGTAAATGTCAACTTACAAGAGCTGAGTGCTGCATGGTGTTATGGTCATGTATGAAAGGGGAGGGAGGGCATGTTGCCCCTAGTTTATGGGTAGAAGAGGGTATATTGCCCCTGAACAAGTGACTTTTTGAACTGAGATCTGTTGATGACTCAGTAACCTAGACAAAGAGGTAGACATGGGGACTGTCAACCAAGACTCTCCTCTCTCCTGGTCTAGAGGTGGACACACATGTCCCAGCTGGGCCAGCCAGATTCCTCCTGGCAAGTCACATCTTGAGCAGAGTGATCTGAGGGCTAAAAACAATCGCAGCTGCTTCACTGTGAGCGCTGGGCCCTGAAGCAACTGTCCATGGGTTTCCTCCTCCCAGACTCTAGACCCGACCCGTTTCTGCCTGGCTCTGGGCATAGTCGTCCAGCTTCCCCTCTGATTCGTGAGTCAGCATCCTTCCATTTCTTTCAGCTGAGCTGGTCTTGGTTGCCTGCAACCAAAGAAGGAACCCAAACTCACAGAGGGGAGGTGCCCTGACACAGGGAAGCTTAAAGGCCCCACAGTGTGAGGGGACCAGTTTAGCAGGACTTCCCAGCGCCCCCACTACCTAGATGTTCTACTCTTTCTTGCTGTATTTGCCCATGCCGTCCCCCTTTTTGGAATAGTCTCCTCTCCAACCTATACACTTTGATGCTGCCTGTGTGTGTATCTACATTTATATATTTAATTAATTGATGTATTTTTAAGAAAGGGAGAGGATGGCAGGGTGTGGTGGCTCATGCCTGTAATTCCAGCACTTTGGGAGGCTGAGGCAGGCGGATCACCTAAGGTCAGGAGTTCCAGACCAGTCTGCCCAACATGGCAAAACCCCGTCTCTACAAAAAAATACAAAAAATTAGCCGGGTGTGGGCCGGGCACGGTGGCTCAAGCCTGTAATCCCAGCACTTTGGGAGGCCGAGATGGGCGGATCACGAGATCAGGAGATCGAGACCATCCTGGCTAACACGGTGAAACCCCATCTCTACTAAAAAATACAAAAAAACTAGCCAGGCGAGGTGGCGGGCGCCTGTAGTCCCAGCTACTCGGGAGGCTGAGGCAGGAGAATGGCGTAAACCCGGGAGGCGGCGCTTGCAGTGAGCTGAGATCCGGCCACTGCACTCCAGCCTGGGCGACAGAGCGAGACTCCGTCTCAAAAAGATAAAAAAAAAAAAAATTAGCCGGGTGTGGTGGAGGGCACCTGTAATCCCAGCTACTCGGGAGGCTGAGGCAGGAGAATTGCTTGAACCCGGCAGGCAGAGGTGGCAGTGAGCTGAGATCACACCACTGCACTCCAGCCTAGGCAACAAGAGCTAAACTCTGTCTCAAAAAAAAAAAAAAAAGGAAAGAAAAGGGAGAGGAGGCTGGGCATGGTGGCTCATGCCTGTAATCCCAGCACTTTGGGAGGCCAAGGTGGGTGGATTGCTTAAGGTCAGGAGTTCAAGAGCAGCCTGGCCAACATGGTGAAACCCTGTTTCTACTAAAAAATACAAAACTTAGCCAGATGTGATGGTGTGCACCTGTAATCCCAGCTACTCAGGAGACTGAGGCACGAGAATCATTTGAACCCAGGAGGCCAAGGTTGCAGTGAGCCGAGATCATGCCACTGTACTCCAGTCTGGGCAACAGAACAAGACTCTGTCTCAAAAAAAAAAAAGAAAAAGAAAAAAAAGGAAAAAAAGGAAAGAAAGGGAGAGGAGAGAGTGGGAGGAGGAAGAGGAAAGAGGAAAGGAGAAGAAGAGAGGGGATAGAAGGACGGTGAGAAAGGGAATATATCCAGCTCAGAAGTTTCTTCCCTACCAGAACGTGAACGACCCTCCCCCGAACTCCCAGAGCCTGCTCCTGTGAACTCTCTAAATCCTGCCTTGCTTTATAGTTGTGTGTATGTCTGTCTATCTGTCTTGTGCTCCCTGTTGGATAGGAAGCTCCTTGGGGACAGGATCTTGTCAAATTTTTCATTTTCTCTTTCACAGTACCTAGTTCCCGTATCTAAACTTAGTAGATGCTAAAAAAATGTTGGTCGTTTGACTGATACAACCAAAAAAAAAAAAAAGGCCTCCAGAATTCAGAAGTAAAGGGAGAGGCAGCAAATCCTGTCACATCTGGCTTAATTACACATTGATGGTGACCTACTAACAAGGTCCCTTACGAGTAACTTAAAATGTAATTATTCTTTAAGATTGATCATATTACCCAGATTTTTATATCTTGCATGTTTTGAGCAAATATCTTAACAGGAAGCAGTACAGTGTGATGAAGGAGTCAGAGAGAGACCTGGCTCCACATTCTGCTCTACCACCTCCGACCTGAGTAGTTCATTGGACCTTGGACGTTGAGCCTCAGGATCTTTTTCTGTAAAATGATGATAATAATATTACCTCCAAGACTGGCTTATATTAAAGCTCTTGTTAAAGTAGTTAGCAAGTCATTATTTAAATTTTTTGAATATTTTTAACATTTCATAAAATGTATTGAATGTATTTAGCCATAATCTATTTAACCACTGTCCCATTTTTACACATTAAGATAATGTTTAACATTTTTAATATTTTAAATAATTTTGTAAATGTAGATCTTGGAGGGAGAACTTTTCATCAAATTTAGATTTATTCCTTAGGATTGATTTCAGAAGTGTAATTATCATATCAAAAAGAAATTTTATGGCTCTTCATATGCATAATCAAATAGCTTTCAAAAAGGCAAAACCAATGTATGTTCCCACTAATGCATGATATATGAGAATCCCCATTTCATCACATTCCTATCAGGATTTCCCGGGGGTTTTTTAATTTGCAAATTTGATAGGCAGAAAACGCCATCTTGTTTGTTTTCTTGTCTTTATTAATGAGGTTAAACATATTTTCCAGGTATTTTCAAACAAGTTTTGTTTTTCCCTTTTGAGAATTAACTATTCCTGTCAACAAGGCATTCCTAACCAGCCACTCTACTTACCAAGTTTTAAAATGTTCCTTAAAATGCTGTAGAACATTTGCTAGTACGTAGCCAATGAAGTTAGAACTCTCAGCACTTTCTTCAAGAGGGATCTTGAGTGTGAAATTAGAGGAAGGCAGAATGCTTAAGTCTGTCATCACTGTTTCATCTTGTTTGGAAATATTTCCTTCATGAATCCTTGGAACTACCTACAGAAGAAGGATTATACAGTAAAAGATTACTAAATCCCAATACACGTTCAATAGTAATTTAATACCACCTTAGTCAGGATAGGCTAGGCTGTGCTGAGGTAACAGATTAGTCCCGGCATTCCTAGGGCTTCATGCAACAAAGATTTATTTCTTGCTCGTGTTATGTGTCCGTTACAAGGACTGCATACCAGTAAACACTGAGGAGCCTGGTAGGCAGAGGCACATTATCTCACAGCTGTAGCAGATGAATTCATGACTTTCTTTGTGCCCTCAGCAGAAAAAGAGAATAGATGAGCACACATAGGCTCTTCACTGTCTCAGTCTACAAAGAACCCTTCTCAGTTTTGCCTCATTGGCCAGAACTTGCCACATGGCAACGTTTAACCACAGGGGGAGCTGTTAAATCCCAGCATTGCACCAAGCTTTGTACTGAGTTTTCCTAAAAATTTACAATTTATGGTTGTTTGTGTGATTTTGGCAAGAATCAATGCAAAATTTATGTCACTCTTAATGAATAACATGTATGTTACTCTCTTAATGAATTCTCCAGTGCATAGACTTTGATTTGAATCATTTAAATGGAACTGAACTGATAGGCAACTTGATGTAACCTTAAGAGAATGATTTTTAAATTTTCCCTTCTCTTTCTGTGACTATAACATATATAAAAACGGCATAAAGTATTTGTTTGGTTTAAATAATTGTAAAGTAAACACTTACGTAACTATTATACAGCCAGGGGCCGTAACCGTTTTCACTTGCTGGAATTTGTATATTTCTTTCCTAAGGCTTCTCTTCAGCACTTGCTATTTTATGGGTTTGTATTTTTCTTTACATGGTGACATAAGAGCTGTTTTGAGAAAAGTAACTTCACAGGCAGTTTAGCAAAGTGGTTACGTTCACTCATTCTAGAGAAATACTGCTTGACTTTGAATTCTAGTTCTACCATTTACTAGCTGTGTGAGCTCAGACAAGTTGCTTAACCTCCTTTGTGCCTCATTTGAAAAACTGGGGAAAGAATTCTGCTTCCCTTAGAGGGTCACTGAGGGTATTAAATGGTCTGATATATGGAAAAAGTTATTAGAACATTGCCTGACACCTAGTAAATGCTCTTTAGTGGTAATAATTGTTATAAAAGTGTATAATTGAAAACCATAATTTTATTTTATGTGGAGGTTTTTATATAGAAGTGCCTTTGTTATCAGCATAAAGAATTTTAGATACATCTGTTAGTGTTACTCAGAGACACTAGAATGGAAGTAAATTGAAGCACAGAATAGGAAATACTGACGATGGTAAAAACAACTAAATATTGACTGTAGATTTCTAAAGGTTGAAAGCACTGCTAAAATTTTTCTTCAAGTTTCATTCTTCAAGACAAGACGTTTTCCTCATTAAACTTAAAGTCTGTATATACGAGGATGATCGAATATATTGAATTACTTTACCTTCCTCGAGTATGATCTAATGGAGTTACAGAATCAGAGAGCTGGCAGGGATTGGAACAGTGGCTTTCGAAACTCTTTGACTGTGGTCTGTAGTAATGAATACACTTGATAGCATGACTCAAAACACACACGTATGTCTACATATGTGTGTATATATGTTTACACACATACACATATACCAAATGGAAATGAAATTCCATGATGTGCATATGACTTATGAAATGCAATACATGCTAATATTTTCTAGTTTGTCCTATTCTATTTTTTGTATGGTTTTTAACCTTGTTTTTTAATGAGTTTGCTGTGACTTTCCAAACTTATTTCTGAAATCATGCACGATCCACAGCTTTGTAGTTTGAAAGAGGGAAATGCTGGATTACAGAATGCTGTAAGTCAAATTTCCTAGAAGCAGTGCCTGAGATTCTGACAGAAATGGTTTATAAAGGAGTGCTCTCAGGTGCGACTTTTAAGGGGAGAGGAAAGCAAACTAGAGAATAGAAAGCAGCTAAGCAAGAATATGGCTTCAGATGACCATTAGCCTCAGCCTGATCCTGCAGGAAACTCTGGGGCATAAGTGCCCCAAGGGCAATCTTTGGGAGAAAGTTTCAGAGATAAGCAGTTAGCAGCAGCACCAGCACCAGTGGGAGCTGGTAAAAGGGATCCCCAGGGATCTGGATAGGGCACCAACATAACATACTACACAGAATATTGCATCTTCAATTGTTCTGCCCAGTAATTTTTTTATCCGGGTCTTTTTGGGAACCCCTCGATACCAGCCTCATCAGGAATCACTAGCCTGATTGTAGATTAAGGTAATGTGTGTGTGTTGGAGGGGGGATGTCTTAAGAAGAAAAGTCACTTGGGTATTATGCAAAAAGTTATTGACTGAACCTGGGAGTCATGGTATAGGTGGAATTTAAGATGGCAATATGTTTCTATTTTTGTTTTTTTTTTGAGACAGACTCTCACTCTGTTGCCCAGGCTGGAGTGCAGTGGCACGATCTCCGCTCTCTGCAACCCCCACCTCCCAGGTTCAAGCGATTCTCCTACCTCAACCTCCTGAGTAGCTGGGATTACAGGTGTGCGCCATCACACTTGGCTAATGTTTTATGTTTTTGGTAGAGATGGGGTTTCACCATGTTAGCCAGGCTGGTCTCAAACTCCTGACCTCAAGTGACGCACCCACCTCGGCCTCCCAAAGTGCTGGGATTACAGGCATGAGCCACTGTGCCCAGCTGGCAATATATTTTTATGTGAAGAGTAACATATAAATGTTTAATTCTCAAGATAACTCAGTGGCTTTATTGTGTCAGCAACTAATAAGAGCTATAATTTACAGAGCTCTTGTTTTGTATAAGAAATCTATACTAATCACTTTATAGGTGTACATGTTAAGATAGCTGTTATTGTTCCCATTTTACTACAGGTGAAAACTGAGGCCTACAATGGTTCAGGTACTTTCCCAAGCTTACTCAGCTGGTAAGTTTCAGAGTCAAATTTTGAACTCAAATTGCTTTATTTGTAAGTCTTCTCTCTTAAAAACTACGTTGGCCAGATTTCTTCAAGGTTACCTCTATCAGTTACAGCCCTATAACTCTAAGCAGAATTAGCCATTTCTAGATTAGAAAAGTTTTTTGTGGTTTTTTTTTTTTTTTTTTTTGAGATGGAGTCTCGTTCTGTCGCCCGGGCTGGAGTGCAGTGGCCGAATCTTGGCTCACTGCAAGCTCCGCCTCCCGGGTTCACGCCATTTTCCTGCCTCAGCCTCCCCAGTAGCTGGGACTACAGGCGGCTAGTTTTTTGTATTTTTTTTAGTAGAGACGGGGTTTCACCGTGTTAGCCAGGATGGTCTCGATCTCCTGACCTCGTAATCCGCCCGTCTCGGTCTCCCAAAGTGCTGGGATTACAGGCTTGAGCCACCGCGCCCGGCCTTGATTTTCTTTATAGAGTTTCTTGTTTTCTAAAGACCATGAACTACGTTAAATCAAGTCAGCCTGAAGGCAATCACAATGGAAATATGAATACCCCCTGCAGCTTGTTTTCAAATTCAGATACAATTCATACATAAATTAACAGTGAAATCAAGGTGTGCACATGTCATCTCTGTATCTGCTCTTGGGTCTCGCCTTTACCTGTATTGAATTAAAGATGATCTCCGTTTCTGGGGTCTGGTTTGCCAGTTCAGACACCCAGCCAAATTGCCCTCTCATCTTCTCCACCAGATAGGCGGTGTCCTCCAAGTGCTTCCGGGTCATCTGGAGAATCTGGCTGTACTGCTGATTGGATACATTGACCAACCTGATGGCCTCGTCTAATTCTGTGTGTAGAGCAGGTATGCCAGGACAGTCTAGCAAAGAAAGTAACGTGGAGAAGGAAAAGGTCCATGAAACTTGGAGGTGGGCGACATGGGCTTACGTCCCAGCCCTTACACTGTCTATTTTCCCCTTTTGCCTGTGGGAGTTTTTAGTTATGTCTGTTGTTCTGGAGTAATTACTAATATCGCCTACATCTGTGTCAAACCAGATCCAGTTTAACTGTTAATTATATGGTTTTATGTAACAGAAACTGGGCTGAAGACGGAACTTTTTGTCATAAATTCCACATGCCTACCACCTATATTAAGAAAAAATTTGCCAAAACAGATGAAGTCCTTACTATGCCCCTTCTACATCACATCCCATTTATCCCTTAAGAAGGACACTACTGTTTGATTTTGGATGTATATGTCCAGTACCAGTAATCAGTATGGGAAAAGAGGAAAAGAACCACATATAGTGAAGCCACTTAAAATTAAGACCAAAAGTGTAAATAGTGAAAAAAAAAGATTTGTGATGTTTTGGAAATTAGTTTATATTTATCAATAATGAAATTATAATTACAGCTGCGTGTTTAGAACAAAGTAAATCAAAGCTGATTGAAGAGACAAAATTATTATTTGATTAAAGGTATGAGATGTGCTTATAATAGCAAAACCTTGAAAGCAAATGTACTTCAACTGGGGAATGAATAAATAAATAGTGATCTGCCTACATAGACCAACATACAACAGTGAATTAATGAACTAGAGCAGCACGTATCCACATGGCTAACCCTTGCAAACTACACTGAGTGAAAAGCCACATTGCAAAAGAATACTTAAGTAATAATATTTATATTGTTAGGAAAGAAAAATTATCCAGAACTTGGAAATAAGGCAAAAGAATGGCTGCATTTCCTTTCGTTTCTTTGTCTTTTCTTTTCTTTTTTTTTTTTTT
>NW_012105475.1:5269134-5271382 GCF_000951045.1 Mandrillus leucophaeus
ATGTGGAAGGGGACATAGTGGGGCTTTGTCTGTTTTGGTAATGTTCTATTTCTCAATCTAGGTGATTGAGAATTTTTTTTTTTTTTTTTTTTTTTCCTGAGACAAAGTCTCGCTCTGTCACCTAGGCTGGAGTGCAGTTGCTCGATCTCGACTCACTGCAACCTCTGCCTCCTGGTTTCAAGCGATTCTTCTGCCTCAGCCTCCGGAGTAGCTGGGATTACAGGTGTGCACCACCACACCTGGCTAATTTTTATATTTTTAGTAGAGACAGGGTTTCACCATATTGGCCAGGCTGGTCTCGAACTCCTAACCTCAAGTGAGTTTCCTGCCTCAGCCTCCCAAAGACCTGGAATTACAGGCGTTAGCCACCATGCCTGGCCTATTACATCATTCTTTATATATTTATAATAAAATGCAATTTATAATAACAATTTTAAGCAGTATGGGAGCACATTAGGACATTCTTTACATTTTCCCTTTGCAACACTAAACTTTCATTGAATTTGTACTGTATTACCTGATGTATACTGTATCTATTATCTGGTGCATATAGATTATCAGGTGCATTTTAATGTATTATCTGATTTATTCTGTATTATCTTGTGACATTCAAGAATTATTAATAAACTATTTTAGCTGGGTAGAAGGAAATAGATGTTAATGATACACAGAGGGATGCTTGAGCGGGACTATTTTTGTAAGAGGTCAGTATATGAAGTGTATATTTTTCTGTTATAAAAACCTCTGCTTCTGTATATAACTTTGCAACTGTGACTTAAAAAACAAATACTTGAATAATGAGAATCACTGATACTTCAGACATTTTATTTAATCTTCAAAAGATGTGTATGAAGCAGATATATTATTCCCACCTTCCAAATGATAAAACAGGCTGAGAGAATCCTCGAGTCAGCAATTCAGGAGAGAGAGCACTCCTTTTTTATTTTTTTAATTTTATTTATTTTTTCTTTTTTCGAGACAGAGTCTCGCTCTGTGGCCCAGGCTGGAGTGCAGTGGCTTGATCTCAGCTCACTGCAACCTCCGCCTCCCAGGTTCAAGCAATTCTCTTGCCTCAACCTCCTGAGTAGCTAAGATTACAGGTTCATGCCACCACACCCGGCTAATTTTTGTATTTTCAGTAGAACGGGGTTTCGCCATGTTGACCAGGCTGGTCTCAAACTCCTGACCGCAGGTGATCCGCCCACCTCAGCCTTCCAAAGTGCTGAGATTACAGCGTGAGCCACTGCTCCAGGCCAGGAGGAAGAGCACTCTCAACTGCTCAGGTTACCCAGCGAAAAGGTCCAGTTTATAATCAAAGCTACTTGGAGCAATGCTTTCCAAACCCTTTTCTGCCACAAGACATTCTAGATGTCAAATTGTCTAATATACATTCTAAGGCGGGGTAGATGTGCCCATGGCAGAAAATTTGGCCCAAGAGGGATGTGGAGAAATAGACAAGTCCATTTGTATAATGGACTCTGCTTTCAAAAGAAGGGGTAGAAAAGACCAACTACTGAGGTGGGGAGAGGCTGAGAGAGAATGAAGTGGAAAAGGGAAAGAACAATCCTTGTTCTTGTTCTGTGGCCCGTGTAACCTGTCTCCCTCACTAGCCCAGCTAGCCTGAGAATTCAGTGGAAATAGGAACCTAGACTGGTGATGTTTAAAAAGGAGAAAGGGGCTGGGCGTGGTGGCTCAGGCCTGTAATCCCAGCACTTTGGGAGGTGGAGGCAGGCGGATCACTTGAAGTCAGGAGTTCGCCACTAGCCTAACCAACATGGTGAAACCCCATCTCTACTAAAAATACAACAAAGTAGCTGGGCATGGTGGCAGGTGCCTGTAATCCCAGCTACTCGAGAGGTTGAGGCAGGAGAATCACTTGAACCTGGGAAGCGGAGGTTGCAGTGAGCCGAGATTGTGCCATTGCACTCCAGCCTGGGTGACAGAGCGAGACTCCGGCTCAAAAAGAAAGAGACAGGGGGTGTTGTCGACTCTAAAAAGGTTTAATAAGTACTCGAATAATGATCTAATTTAATAGACTCCATTAAATTCATAGTTTTTTTATTTAATTGAATAAAAAAATTAGAAAGGGAACCTTATTCCTTTTGAGTTGGAAAGCATATAGATGTTTAGAACCCCTACAATGCGTTAATTTGCACAATGGAAAGACCTATTTCATAATAGAGAATATTAATATGTAATTTACAGGCTCCTTGAGCAAGGTGATTAAATAAAAGTAATATGTTAAAAA
>NW_012105475.1:5272382-5272972 GCF_000951045.1 Mandrillus leucophaeus
TGGGATTACAGGTGTGCGCCATCACACTTGGCTAATGTTTTATGTTTTTGGTAGAGATGGGGTTTCACCATGTTAGCCAGGCTGGTCTCAAACTCCTGACCTCAAGTGATGCACCCACCTCGGCCTCCCAAAGTGCTGGGATTACAGGCATGAGCCACTGTGCCCAGCTGGCAATATATTTTTATGTGAAGAGTAACATATAAATGTTTAATTCTCAAGATAACTCAGTGGCTTTATTGTGTCAGCAACTAATAAGAGCTATAATTTACAGAGCTCTTGTTTTGTATAAGAAATCTATACTAATCACTTTATAGGTGTACATGTTAAGATAGCTGTTATTGTTCCCATTTTACTACAGGTGAAAACTGAGGCCTACAATGGTTCAGGTACTTTCCCAAGCTTACTCAGCTGGTAAGTTTCAGAGTCAAATTTTGAACTCAAATTGCTTTATTTGTAAGTCTTCTCTCTTAAAAACTACGTTGGCCAGATTTCTTCAAGGTTACCTCTATCAGTTACAGCCCTATAACTCTAAGCAGAATTAGCCATTTCTAGATTAGAAAGTATTTTGTGGTTTTTTTTTTTTTTTTTTT
>NW_012105475.1:5274582-5276195 GCF_000951045.1 Mandrillus leucophaeus
TTTTTCCAAGACAGGTTCTCGCTCTGTTACCCAGGCCAGAGTGCAGTAGCATGATCATAGCTCACTACAGCCTCGAACCCCTGGGCTCAAGTGCTATTTCCACCTTAGCCTCCTAAGTAGCTGGGACTACAGGCTCACACCACCATGCCCAGCTAATTTTTAATTTTTTTGTAGAGGCGGGGTCTCACTTTGCTGCCCAGGCTTGCGTGTCCTTTCAATGTCATACTAAATTATTGTCTAAGAGGTCGACCCAAAGATCACTTCAAGGTCTAAGGAAGAGATCCTTTGTTGTCTTCACTATTTACTATTGATTAGGGCCTGACTCTATGAAATTACCTGTAAATTACGGAATGAAAAGTGGCAAATGTTTGTCTAGTAGAGATGTAAATTATTTTGGTCTGTTAGAAAAGATAATGGCAAAATTTACAGTTTAGTTGCCTTTTCGAATATTAACTAACTTATATCTAGTTCCATAATCTTTCAGCATTCTGTCTGTCCTTGACTGTAAGCACTCCAGTCTCTCTTATACTCCTTTGACCCAGCTCTAACACCCTGCTGGTTCCTTCATTAATAAGTTAAATAGTCAAATTAACATTTGATATGTGCCCATTTCTTTTTTCTCTTTTTTTATGTTTGAGACAGAGTATCACTCTGTTGCCCAGGCAGGAGTGCAGTGGCACAGTCTTGGCTCACTACAACCTCTGCTTCCTGGGATCAAGTGATTCTTGTGCCTCAGCCTCCCGAGTAGCTGGGACTACAAGTGCACGCTACCATGCCTGGCTAATTTTTGTATTTTTAGTAGAGATGGGATTTCACCATGTTGACCAGGCTGGTCTCAAACTCCTGGCCTTAAGTAATTGCCCACCTTGGCCTCCCAAAGTGCTGGGATTACAGGCATGAGCCACCACGCCCAGCCAGACATGTGCCCATTTCATGTTTGTATGATGCATTTTTTTTTTTTTTTTTTAAATGGAGTCTCACTCTGTGGCCCAGGCTGGAGTGCAATGGTGTGATCTTGGCTCACTGCAACCTCTGCCTCCTGAGTTCAAGCGATTCTCCTGCCTCAGCCTCCTGAGTAGCTGGGACTATAGGCACGCACCACCACGCCCAGCTAAATTTTTTTGTATTTTTAGTAGAGACTGGGTTTCACCATGTTAATCAGGCTGGTCTGGAACTCCTGACCTTGTGATCTGCCCACTTTGGCTCCCAAAGTGCTGGGATTACAGGCATGAGCCACCATGCCTGGCTGTATGAGCATATTTTTAAGGTTAAAAGTTCTACATTGACAATGCAAAAATCAAAATGTAAAACATTGTTATGTAGGATATAGGCATGTGTATATATTATATGTATAAGGGACATAATATGAGTAGGAAGAAATGCAAGGAAATAATTAATACCAAATTCAAAATAGCACTTTCCTTTTGAGGAGATAAAGTGAATGTGATGTGGAAGGGGACATAGTGGGGCTTTGTCTGTTTTGGTAATGTTCTATTTCTCAATCTAGGTGATTGAGAATTTTTTTTTTTTTTTTTTTTTTTCCTGAGACAAAGTCTCGCTCTGTCACCTAGGCTGGAGTGCAGTTGCTCGATCTCGACTCACTGCAACCTCTG
>NW_012105475.1:5277320-5280328 GCF_000951045.1 Mandrillus leucophaeus
AAACCCTTTTCTGCCACAAGACATTCTAGATGTCAAATTGTCTAATATACATTCTAAGGCGGGGTAGATGTGCCCATGGCAGAAAATTTGGCCCAAGAGGGATGTGGAGAAATAGACAAGTCCATTTGTATAATGGACTCTGCTTTCAAAAGAAGGGGTAGAAAAGACCAACTACTGAGGTGGGGAGAGGCTGAGAGAGAATGAAGTGGAAAAGGGAAAGAACAATCCTTGTTCTTGTTCTGTGGCCCGTGTAACCTGTCTCCCTCACTAGCCCAGCTAGCCTGAGAATTCAGTGGAAATAGGAACCTAGACTGGTGATGTTTAAAAAGGAGAAAGGGGCTGGGCGTGGTGGCTCAGGCCTGTAATCCCAGCACTTTGGGAGGTGGAGGCAGGCGGATCACTTGAAGTCAGGAGTTCGCCACTAGCCTAACCAACATGGTGAAACCCCATCTCTACTAAAAATACAACAAAGTAGCTGGGCATGGTGGCAGGTGCCTGTAATCCCAGCTACTCGAGAGGTTGAGGCAGGAGAATCACTTGAACCTGGGAAGCGGAGGTTGCAGTGAGCCGAGATTGTGCCATTGCACTCCAGCCTGGGTGACAGAGCGAGACTCCGGCTCAAAAAGAAAGAGACAGGGGGTGTTGTCGACTCTAAAAAGGTTTAATAAGTACTCGAATAATGATCTAATTTAATAGACTCCATTAAATTCATGGTTTTTTTATTTAATTGAATAAAAAAATTAGAAAGGGAACCTTATTCCTTTTGAGTTGGAAAGCATATAGATGTTTAGAACCCCTACAATGCGTTAATTTGCACAATGGAAAGACCTATTTCATAATAGAGAATATTAATATGTAATTTACAGGCTCCTTGAGCAAGGTGATTAAATAAAAGTAATATGTTAAAAACTCAAATAAATTTTAAAGATGTCTAATACTTTTTAATATCATATATACATACATGTACATATGGTCCCCAACTTACAATGGTTCGACTTACAATTTTTCGAACTTATGATGGGTTAACTGTGACATAACCCTATCCTAAGTCAAGGAATATCTTATGGTTAAAAGTTTGGAAAATACAGAAAGAAGTTTTTTTAAAAATCATGTTTAATCTTAAAACCCAAAGGTAACCTTTACTACTATTGTGGTGTATCTAATGATACTTTAAAAGCCAAATATGTTCAGGATATTATGTTGTTTAAGATTGTAACAATTTCTTGGCCGGCCGCTCACGCATGTAATCCCAGCACTTTGGGAGGCTGAGGTGGGAGGATCATGAGGTCAGGAGTTCGAGAGCAGCCTGACCAATATGGTGAAACCCTGTCTCTACTAAAAATACAAAAATTAACCAGGCGTGGTGGCACATGCCTGTAATCCCAGCTACTCAGGAGGTTGAGGCAGCAGAATTGCTTGAACTCAGGAAGTAGAGGTTGCAGTGAGCAAAGATCACACCACTGCACTCCAGCCTAGATGACAGAAAAGATTGTAACAATTCCATTCTCCCTTTTCTCTGAACAGCAAAATTTGTTGCAAGTTGCTCATTGTTAGATTGAGGGGACAAAGCCAAGGGAGGGACAGGAGTTTCCACTGACTATGCTTTTTGTTCTTTCTGTTGATATAAATTACTCCAGCGGTCTTCACTGTGGGAAGTTAAGGGCACAAGAGCTATTACTTGGTAGTAAACGAATTATAATCTGATTTTTCTGAACATCCTTTATAGCAGGGGTCCCCCAACCCCTGGGCCATGGACCCGTACCAGCCTGTGGCCTCTCAGGAAGGGAGCTGTAAGTAGGCGATGAGCGGCAGGTGAGCAAGCATGACTGCCTGAGCCCCGCCTCCTGTCAGATCAGCAGAGGCATTCGATTCTCACAGGAGCACGAACCCTGTTGTGAACTGTGCATGCAAAGGGTCTAGGTTGAACGCTCCTTAGGAGAATAATGCCTGATGATCATCCCCAAACCATACCCCCTGCCCCACCATCTTTGGAAAAATTGTCTTCCACGAATCTAGTCCCTTGTACCAAAAGGCTGGGGACCACTGTTTTATAGAAGAATTTTGTTAGAACCCAGAGATTATCTTGGGGCCTTTATTTACACATTACTCAACTGAGGCCTAGACAGCATAAATGACTTGCTCAAAATCTCTAGCTAGTGTTGTAGAATTTACTGACATATTGATTTCTGTCCGTCCTGTATCTTCCAATTTCCAACTCTAAGCCATTAGCCACACTTTAAAAATTTCCTTCCCTTAGGGCTTTAGTGAGATAAAATGCAGAAGCATAGGAATCAAAAGCTCTTGTTTTATATAAGAAAATTTGTAATTTGGCCCTGGTGGGGTAGGAGGACTGACTTTAGTCCGAGAAGGAAAAGGGAATGAGGGGAGGGATGGAGGAAAGGGAGAATGATTTCCTAAATGGGGAAGGAACTAGAAAGGCCACTCTGAGAGGGAAAAGGATTCCCGGGGTTTGGAAGGAGAAGCCACTTTCCCAATTTAAATGCTAATTAGTTAATTAACCCACCAATGGGAGAGAGCCAATGCCACTTAAAAAAAAAGATTTCACTTGTCTAAACACTGATTTACAGAATGAAAAGGTTTCTTTCATGGTTGGAGGCGGGGATTCTTTTTTTTTTTGCGGTAAGAAGGAAAGAGTTGCCCTAATTTGCTCAAGGTTTTTCTTTTGCGCACAGTAGTGTTTGGTCATTAATCATTTAAAAAAAAAAAAAAAAAAACACAAGAACGAAAGTTTGTAAACCGGGCCGGGGGCGGTGGTTCATGCCTGTAATCCTAGCACTTTGGGAGGCCGAGGTGGGCGGATCACAAGGTCAGGAGTTAGAAACCAGCCTGGCCAATATGGTGAAACCTCGTTTCTACTAAAAATACAAAAAAATTAGCCAGGCGTGGTGGCGCACACCTGTAATCCCAGCTACTCGGGAGGCTGAGGAAGGAGAATTAATTGCTTGAACGCGAGAGGTGGAGGTTGCAGTGAGCCGAGATTGCACCAC
>NW_012105475.1:5280378-5285549 GCF_000951045.1 Mandrillus leucophaeus
AAAAAAAAAAAAAAAAAAAAAAAAACAGTTTATAAACCTACATTGAACGCCCCCACATGGAAATGAGCCTGCAAAAAAGTGCTTGGAGGAGGAAAGCAAATGAATCCACCATGCTTGTAAGAATGAGATTTTGTCCTCTGTCCAGAATACTAAAGAAACCCTAAAAAAATTGTTAGATATGAGTTTTGAATTTCTTTTCAATCAATCAATATGTCAGTATGTTCAATTCTTTGCCTTCTACTTTTAAACTTGATTTCCTCCTAAAGCAACCTTTTTTAATTACCTGCCCCGCCCCGACTCATTCCGATTACCTGCCCTGCCCCGATTCTTTCGGAGTACCTACTCACCCTAATTCCGGTTACCTGCTCCACCCGGACTCATTCCGATTATCTGCTCCACCTGGACTCATTCCGATTACCTGCCCCGCCCCGACCCATTCCGATTACCTGCCCCGCCCAGACTCATTCCGAGTACCTACTCACCCTAATTCCAATTACCTGCTCTGTCGTAACCATTCTTCCCGCCAAACCAGTCACCCCATCACTCTCTTTAAATTAGCCAATCGGAATTAGTTTAGCCTGTGCGGTCTAACCCTAGCCAATAGGGGAACGACACAGCAGCAGGGGCCAGAATCCCTTCCCCTCCCTTGTCCAAGTGCGCGCTCACCGTTGTTCTATCTGTAAGGGTACAACCGTCTATAGAAGTAACTTGCCTTGCTAAGAATTAAAAAGAAAATTTTATATTCGAGTGCTATTTCTTTTGTGGCACCGAAACTTTATAACGAAATGTACCCCAGAACTTAAAGTATAATTTTAAAAAATAGCAATTATTTACCTTCAGATAGGTGAGCCTGACATTTTTGGCATTTCTCATGAAATTTGAAACACCTCGACAAATTCTGCTCAAGTTCCCCACACAGTCCTCTGTCCTGCCCAGGTAACATCTTTGAAATCAGGCCTCCGTGGTCAGGGGCTACAGGGAACATAACATTTACACGTTAGTGTCTAAGAGTTTGCACTGTAAAGAAGTGAAGACAATGCCACTGCTTTTTCTTACCGGTGCTTTCAAAATCTTTTTCATGTATGTATGTATGTATGTATGTATGTATGTATTTATTTATTTTTGAGACAGAGTTTTGCTCTGTTGCCCAGGCTAAAGTGCAGTGGCGGGATCTTGGCTCACTGCAACCTCTGCCTCCCGGATTCAAGTGATTCTCCTGCCTCAGCCTCCCAAGTAGCTAGGATTACAGGTGACAGCCACCACACCCAGCTAATCTTTGTACTTTTAATAGAGATGGGGTTGCACCATGTTGTCCAGGCCGGTTTCTTGAACTCCTGACCTCAAATGATCCACCCGCCTCGGCCTTCCAAAGTGCTGGGATTACAGACATGAGCCACCGTGCCGGGCCCTTTTTCCTATATTTAGACACAGAAACGCATGTTGGTGCAATAATTTCCTAGGACAACTGAACATCTATTAAAAATTGCACATACTCTTGAATCCAAGAATCTCGTTACTAGACATTTATTATTAGTATATACACAAATATATTAATGCATGTAATTTTATTTTCTAGGAGGAGTCATGAAGAATTATTAACAACTATCTTTTAGAAGAGGGACTAGATAAGGTAGGAGAGGGCAGCTTTCGTTAATTTTGTTCTTTTATATGTTTTAAAAATCGTATGTCTTACTTATATCATTAGTATTTCTGATGTCAATAGGATTAAGTAAATAGGTGACTGTAAGCAACTTTTTCTCTTGGATTTTTCTGTATTTTAAAAAACGCTTTAATAATTTTTTAAGCTATAATTGGGAAGAAGTTTCAAAGATATTAGAAATGTCTGTTTCTTAAAGTGGGTGATAAGTGGTTATTTTATTACTATTCTATTTCTGCATTTGTCATGTGTGTATATGTATATATATATACACACATATGTGTGTGAGTATGTGTGTGTGGAGATGTACATACTGTTATGAACAGTGGGTCAAAGATTTAGGAAAATACCTAAAGCAGATCACGTTTTGAGAAGTTTTTTCCCCTAGGAGAATTAATCCATATAAAAATGTGTAAAAGAGAAGTCTATCCAACAGACAACTGGCAGTTCCCGATAGAGTATTTGACATTAAGAAACATGTATTACTAATTTACAACCTGATGATCTTCTGTTAGATTAAATCCTCAGCATTTAAAAATGAAACATTTTATTTTGACATAAATTGCAATGTCCATAGTTTAAAAACAGCGAAGCGTTGTTCGATAGAATGGCATGGAAGGCACCCATCCCCTTTGGTGACTAGAAAGTCAATTTCTCCCAGCTGCTTTCCTGGACCCTCTTCTTTGCCCTGCATAGCCCCCTGTGAGAATTTCCACTGTAGAACTGATTCCCGCTTAATGCAGTGTTTGCTTTCTTATCTTTCCCATTAGACTCTAAGCCTCTTGAGGGAAGGGACTTGGTCTTGCCATTTTAATCTTGTCATTCTTCATTACCTTCTTCTGCCATTTTACCCACGATATGGTGATGTAATTGTTCACTAATCTGTTTTCCTTTCTCTGGACTGAGCTCCTGGAAGTCAGAGGCTGTGTCATAATCATCGTTTTATCTCTAGCATCTAGATTAATACCTGGTACGTACACCAAGGATGACAAATTCTAGGCCCATATGACACTAATTCCCCATCCTGCACCCAGAGCACAATCTGTCACCTCACTTAGTCTAGCCTTGACAGAACCTCAGAACCCTTCCAGGGAGCTACTTCCAGTGCAGTCGCTGAGATAAATCATCTACTCTCCCACCTGCCTATCTGTTTTTCCCATGTGAAAATTAATGTCCACTAATTCTCTCTTAAGGATTAGAAACAGGTCTGCTGGCCCCCTGCACTGGTCAAGCTACAGTAGAACATGATCTCATCTGTTCTTTCCAGGGATTCATAAGACAAGTGAAGACAATTCCAAGAGCTACTTTCCTGGACCTATTCATTTTCAACAGATTCAGGAACTGAGGTCCAGAAAGACCAAGGTAGGAAAGAAATATGAGACCAAAATGAGCCTATACTCAAAAAAACAAAAATAACATTGATTATCAAGATATTTCTGATTCTTTTTATTTTCGCTCTCCTTTTCTTGGTGTTCATAATTCAGTTTTGGCTATTTTTCTGATTTTGGCCCTTTAAACAATCATGACCAATAAGGCCCATCCATGAAGGTTGCCACACAGAACTTGCTCAGCAAATGTTGGTCAGTTACTATTACTATTAACTCTGTTACAGCTACCACAGATTCAGTGGCTTGAAACAGCACAAATTCATTATTGTTTGGTCTTTTATGTCAGAAGTCTGAAGTGGGTCTCACTGGGCTAAAATCAAGATGTCATCTGTTACAAAAAAAAAAAAATGCAAAAATTAGCTGGGTGTGGTGCCATGCACCTGTAGTCCCAGCTACTCAGGTGACTGAGACTCTGTCTCAAAAAAATAAAAAATATAAAAAATAAGATGTCAGTAGGGCTAGTTTTTTGGGTGGCTCTAGAGGAGAATTCATTTCTATACCATTTCCAGTTCCTCAAGGCCACCTACATTCCTCGGCTCATGGCCTCCGTCCTCTGTCTTCAAGGCCATCAAAGTAGAGCCAAGTCCTTCTCTTGGGGCCACTGCAATTAATTCTTTTCTGCCTCCTTCTTCCACTTTTAAGGACCCTGCGATTACATTGAATCCATCAGTTGAGGCTGGGTATGATGGCTCATGCCTGTAATCCCAACACTTTGGGAGGCTGAGGTGGGCGAATCATTTGAGGTCAGAAGTTCGAGACCAGCCTGGACAACATGGTGAAACCCTGCCTCTAGTCAAAATACAAAAATTAGCCAGGCATGGTGGTGAGTGCCTGTAATCCTAGCTACTCAGGAGACTGAGTCAGGAGAATGGCGTGAACCCGGGAGGTGGAGGTTGCAGTGAGCCAAGATCATGCTACTGCACTCCAGCCTGGGCAACAGAGCAAGACTCTGTCTCAAAAAATAAATAAATAAAAATAAAGTCGGTTGATTAACAAATTTATTTTTTCCATCTGCAACCTTACTTTGCCTTTGCCACCTAACATAAATTCACAGGTTCTGGGGATTAGGGTGGGGATATTTTGGGCAGTCATTATTTTGCCTACCACAAGGGGCAAAACTCAAAGTGTCAAGTCATTAGGCAGATTTTCTAGGGCAGTAAGCTTACTCCTCACCAACTACCTGTCCAGAAAAGTGATGGAAACCACATTCAAGTGCCGTAGAGCCCCTGCCTGACTATTCTTGATAAACAGTCCACATTTGCTCATCTGGGAAGACAATGTCTCGTCTGCGGTAAGCTTCTGTGTACCGTCTGGCTAGGGGAGGGATGCTGGACAAAGAAGACTACAACAGAGTAAATAGACTTTTTTGTTTGCTATTTTGTTTTTATCTTTAATATTTCCATTCACAGGGGACCTTGGCTTTTCAGGTCATCACTGAGATGGAAGTGGCACGGAGCGGCTGGGGAGGGTGTGTGTGAGGCAGCTGAGAGTAGGGTTGGCCCCCAGCTGTGTGAATGAGAAGGCAATGGTGGCAGACAGTGGAAACCCATGTTCATAGCTGGTGTGTGGAAGAGGGTTACAGTGGTTGGCACATTATCTAGACTCTGGCATGTCTGAATCACTACTGACAGTCCTGTGCACATGGAAATATAAGCAATGCTTGTGTAAGGCTGCTACACAACATGGAGGGGAGGAACCCTTTTGTTCTAATGAACACATTCTCAATGTTATTCCAAGACAGTTGATACCCATTTAAACAGTCAGGCTAAAATCACTTGATACCACCCAGCTTGGATAGATTTAGTCTACTTGCCTGGTGTTTATCCTGAATATTTGATGAATTTAGAACCTCAGAATGGAATACCAGACGAAATACTTGACTTATAAAAAAAGTCCACTGGACTCTGAAATAGAACCCAACAATTCCAGTAATGATGCCTGTTCTCTGTTCATGGAACGACGGGACCTGAAGGATGTAATACATTGTTTCCTAGCTTCAGTCTCTGAAAAGTAAACCTCTCCCATGCAGAGGCCAGTTATGTAATGTCATGGCGATTTTGAGAATCTGATTCAGTTGTTGCCAGCTACAGCTAATATAATTGAAAAATAGTCAGATAGGGTCAGGC
>NW_012105475.1:5290939-5291285 GCF_000951045.1 Mandrillus leucophaeus
TGATTTTGGCCCTTTAAACAATCATGACCAATAAGGCCCATCCATGAAGGTTGCCACACAGAACTTGCTCAGCAAATGTTGGTCAGTTACTATTATTATTAGCTCTGTTACAGCTACCACAGATTCAGTAGCTTGAAACAGCACAAATTCATTATTGTTTGGTCTTTTAGGTCAGAAGTCTGAAGTGGGTCTCACTGGGCTAAAATCAAGATGTCATCTGTTACAAAAAAAAAAAAATGCAAAAATTAGCTGGGTGTGGTGCCATGCACCTGTAGTCCCAGCTACTCAGGTGACTGAGACTCTGTCTCAAAAAAATAAAAAATATAAAAAATAAGATGTCAGTAGG
>NW_012105475.1:5296687-5301352 GCF_000951045.1 Mandrillus leucophaeus
GGAGTTTGAGACCAGCCGGGCCAAGATAGTGAAACCCCTGTCTCTATTAAAAATACAAAAATATTAGCCAGGCGTGGTTGTGCACACCTGTAGTCCCAGCTACTCGGGAGGCTGAGGCAGGAGAATTGCTTGAACCTGGGATCAGAGGTTGCAGTGGGATCAAGATCGCACCACTGTACTCCAGGCTGGGAGGCAGAGCAAGACTCTGTCACAAAATGAAATAAATAAACAAATAATAAATGAGGGAACTGCTTTTTTTTTTTTTTTTTAAGTTCTCAACCTATTAGCATTTTTTCTTTCTGCTTTGAAAATTTGCTCTAGAAAGAGTTCAGTTCTCAACAATGATGGAAGAGGGATGGTGTTTAGCAGACTTCAAAGCTTCTTTTAAGAGGCTCTGAAACATTTTCCATAAATTATCTCTTCAAGAAACACCATACAATGTGACTCAGAAATGTCTACCATTTCTGAAGCTAAACAAAACTTGACTTTAGTATAGACCTCTAAGTAAAAGTTATTTTTTAATACTTGCCTTTGTCTTGTTTTGGTAAATCTTCTATTGCCTTCAGTGTCTTCGTAATTGTTTCACTGACACTTTCATAAATAGAGACACTGAAATTACAAAACAGCTGGAAGAAGTTGGGAATGTCCCAATGTTGCTCAAGATCTGCTTTGGTCATTGGCTCTTTAGAGAAAGCTGGAAAAAAGTAATGCTCAGTTAGGTCTGTATCTGATATGAAATGTGATTGAAAAGTCTGGTCAAATTCTTGCTGCATCTGTCTGAAGACGTTAAAACTCCTATCGAAGAGAGAATTCACATCCACAGTCAACTGGCTGAACACATCTTCCATTTGGGTCAATTGTGCATCTTCCTCAATGAGCTTTTCACTGATGGGGAGATCTTTTTCATTATCTTCATGGAAAGGAAATAGAAATTGATATATCTTCCGGAAAAACTGTTCAATCTGTGGAGTAGAGTAGGGGACAGAAATGGAATAAAAAATTACTTTCTTTCTGGACCCTTCCTTTCTTTCTTTCTTTTCTTTCTTTCTCTTTCTTTCTTTCTTTCTTTTCTCTCTTTCTTTCTTTCTTCTTTCTTTCTTTCTCTTTCTTTCTTTTGTTCTTTCTTTTCCTTTCTCTCTTTCTTTCTCTTTCTTTCTTTCTTCCTTTCTCTCTCTCTCTCTCTCTTTTCTTTCTTTTTTATTTGAGATGGAGTCTTGTTCTGTCACTCAGGCTGGAGTGCAATGGCACCATCCCGGCTCACTGCAACCTCCGCCTCCTTGGTTCAAGCAATTCTTCTGTCTCAGCCTCCCGAGTAGCTGGGATTACAGTCACAGTCACACACCGCCATGCCTGGCTAAGTTTTTTTTTTTTTTTTTTTTTTTTTGTATTTTAGTATATGCAGGGTTTTATCGTGTTGCCCAGGTTGGTCTCAAACTCCTGAGCTCAGGTGATCCACATGCCTTGGCCTCCCAAAGTGCTAGGATAACAGGGGTGAACCACTGCACCCGGCCCTGGACCATTTCTTATTGCAAATTTTAAAGTCAACTTACAGTAGTCATTTCAAATCAAGAATAATTCTTGGCAAGCTAGGATGAGGCAATGAACTTTAAGATAATTTCTTAACCCTCTTATACCTGACTTTGCCTTTGCCTATGGAAACAGGATCTGAAATTTCTCCTGGTTTACATTTGCCCACCAATAACCTAAAAAGGTCAAGTTTTCACTTTGGGAGGCCAAGGCGTATGGATCACCTGAGGTCACCAGCCTGGCCAACATGGTAAAACCCTGTCTCTACTAAAAATACAAAAATTAGCTGGGTGTGGTGGCAGGTGCCTGTAATCCCAGCTACTTAGGAGGCTGAGGCAGGAGAATCACTTGAACCCAGGAGGTGGAGGCTGCTGTGAACCAAGATGGCACCACTGCCCTCTAGCCAGGGCAAAAGAGCCACACCCCATCTCATGAAAAATATAAAGAAAAGAATTTGGGTGGGTTGTCTGCCTCTCCCTCTACCAGCTTCTGTTTACTTGACTCTTCATCCACAAAACAAACCTTTAAAGCCCCAAGAAATTTTCATAAGATCACACAACTGACCCAGATGGGAATGGTCCCCAAATCTCCTGACTTCCTGCTGCTGCTCATTACGCCATATTCTGGTGTATTAGCAGGTGACAGTGGCTCTAAAAATAGAGCAGATGCAATTAATAGTGGAGGCAAATTAACTTGGCGCATTCATTATATTAGTAGTTGCTCCCTTTGTAATTGAGTATGGCATTGCCAAGCCAGGAACATATTCTAATTAGTATGTGCTCTAATATGGAGCGTGAAATTCCACTCAATTTTGTATTCAGCTCACTTCTTGAAGGGGGAGGAAAATCTAGCCTAATTGGAGCCGTTAGTGGGGCAGAGCTCATCCTATTCAGGTCACCACCCTCTGTGATCCCTCTGCTCAGAAGATAACCAAAGGGGACAAAAAAGAAGACATGCCAGCCCTACAGAACATACATGGGTCGGGCGAAAGGGGACATGAAAGGGTGTGTGTGTGTGTGTGTGTGTGTGTATGTGTGTGATGCATAAGGGGCAAGCATGTTGAAGGTGACATTTGGGAGGCAGAGAATATCTTTAAATATTTGGCCTCCAGAAGGAAAAATTAATGTGGATTGAAATCAGAGACTGCAATGCTATGATTCCAAATGCGATTTAGTAAACATTTACTGGATGCCAACAATGAGCAAATGAAGACAAATAAGATATGATCCCTGCCCTCAAAGAGCTTACTATCTAGTGGGAACATGTTCACAAATAACAAAACAAGGTAGAAAGCCAGGATATTTTAAGAGATGCATTCAGTGTCCACTGAATGGATGCTCTACCTTATAAATCACGTATACACAGGTGATGGGATGTAAGCATTAGTATTAGATTCTGGAAAGCAAAAGGCCTCCGTTCTAAACATTAACATAAAGTAATAAAATAGTAAGCTGAAACAGGTGCCTTAAGAACTGTGAAATCAGGCCGGGCTCGGTGGCTCAAGCCTGTAATCCCAGCACTTTGGGAGGCCGAGACGGGCGATCACGAGGTCAGGAGATCGAGACCATCCTGGCTAACACGTTGAAACCCCGTCTCTACTCAAAAAATACAAAAAACTAGCCGGGCGAGGTGGCGGGCGCCTATAGTCCCAGCTACTCGGGAGGCTGAGGCAGGCGAATGGCGTAAGCCCGGGAGGCGGAGCTTGCAGTGAGCTGAGATCCGGCCGCTGCACTCCAGCCTGGGCAACAGAGCCAGACTCCGTCTCAAAACAAAACAAAACAAAACAAAACCCTGTGAAATCTTGAGCTCTCTTTTTCTTTTACCTTATTTTTCACAGAGGACCAACTAGGTTGGCAGGTTGTATAAATTCTCATGCAGTTATTTTCCAGGCAAGACCTGCATTCATCCCAGGAATCTGCCAAAGACACCTGGCATAGCCTTTCTTCTTCCTCCAGATGTTCTTGAACTTCATTCAGAAGTTTCAGGGCCTCCTAATTAAAAGTAGAAACAAAAGTCCAATTTCCATTTCATGATCTATGTGCACCTTAATTGATTTCACCCTTTGAAATGTGCACATTCTAAACTGCTTTTTCATTCTTTCTCCTTCAGGTGCCTCGCAGCTGTCAGATCTCCTCCAAAGCTTTCTGTTTAGTTTAAGAAAAGAGTGCTGATTGATCCCTACTGAAGATTGTAAATCTTATTCATCTGTTCATTCATTTGTTCATTAAGTATTTACTGAGTGTTTGCTATGTGACAATCATTACTCTAGGTGTGGGTGACCTGACAATGAAGATGCCATCCCGATCTGGGAACAATTGTGATTTACCTATTTACTGGGAAGTTTGTCTTCAATTCTCGTCCACTGGGGCATGGGGAAAGAGGGCTTTACACTTTATAAAGCTGGCACATTTTATTTCTTTCATTTATGCTGTCTTAGTTGTTGTATATGCTTAAACATTGCAAGAAAGTGCATTCTTGTATGTCAAATTAAATGTTCCCGTTGAGTTATATTCTAATTGCAGAGATGCCATCCTGCATCTCTGCAATTAGAATGTAATATAATAAATATATTGTATTTCTATATAATGTAATATTAAATAAATATAAATGGGAATATAAACAAGCCTTTGTTCTTCTTGTTTATATTCCCAGCGCTCCCCCTTGTGGTGCTTGCTGTACTTGGCCAAGTCCTGCTCTGGGTGGTGAGGAGCCCAGCAGCAGTGGCACCTGTCCCTGCCAGCCTCAGCCCTGGCCCTGGAGTGCCTCATGGGTCAGCACTATGGTGCAACAGACCTTTCTTCCTGTGTCCCTGCCTAAACCTCTGGCTTCCCTGCAAGTTTGGACTTCTGAACCCCAGCCCCCTACATGCCAAGATATTGTGCAGGGGAATTAAGTGAGTATAGTGGATCTGGCCATAAGAAGAGAGCCTCAGAGCTAATGGAAATGACCCTTTCCTGGAGTATTAAGCCCAAAGAATCACCTGGGCACTGACAGTCTTCCACATCTTCTCTGCCTGGCTAGGATTTGTCAGTTGCTCTCACTGTAAAGTTCAGCTGCTAAGCCAGGTAGCGTTTGCTATGATCCACATAAGAAAACTACCAGGGCCCCAGCTTGACCCAGACAGGAGTGTGTGTGTGT
>NW_012105475.1:5302488-5304332 GCF_000951045.1 Mandrillus leucophaeus
AATAGGAATAATAGTATCTACTTCTCAAGGTCTTTGAATTGAATGAGCTAAACAAGCAAGGCATTTATTATTATAACTAATATCCATTATCATAGGCAAGGCATCTATTCTTATAACTACTCCAGTATAATAACTAGTATCCCTCAGGCTTCCTTCCATTCACTGCTCAGAAGCAGAACAAAAAAACAGTTACCAAATCACAGGTCCCAAGTTTTGGAAGTGAAACATTGCCATGGAAGAAGTAGACCTCTGTCTGGTAAACATTCCTAAAGGAAATGTCCTATGGATGCCCTCCATTTCCTGCTAGACATTGTACCAACTGGCAGATTCATGCTTGTAACTCTATTCCTATAGTTGACAGTTTATCAAAAGTACTATATAAACCTGGTGTTGAGCCAGGTATGGTGGCCCGTCCCTGTGATCCCAGCTACTTGGGAGTGAGGCAGGAGGATCCCTTGAGCCCAGGAGTTCAAGACCAGCCTAAGCAACATAGCAAGACCCCATTTCATTAAAAGTAAAAACAAATAAAACCTGGTTTGCGGGTCAAATCACTCTAACCTTCTCTAGGGTTTCCTGCTTAAGAAGTTTCAGATAGTCTCACTAAATATTAATAACGAGGGGTAGCGGAAGGGGGCAGAGATGATGTGGGTCACCACTGAACAGTCCCCTTGAGAATGGGTGGGGCTCAATACTGAGAGACAAGGATTGCTAACACCATATTTGCCAATTCGTAATTTGTCTAAACTGACCTTTATTCTAGGCTTTAAGTAATTTTAGGGAGGGATATTTAGGGTTAAACAGGTTTTTTTTTTTTCCAATTAACTTTCTAATTGAGTGCCTCAAACTCAAGAGTATAATTCAATGAATTTTTGTACAATAAGGTTTTTAAGAATAAATAAAAATTCTGCTAGTTGCTTGGATTCTTCAGGGCCAGAAGTGAAATCCACATTTGCTTACTTGACCCACTCAAAGTGGAATATTCTTGTTACAGCTGTATACCCTATCCTCCTTGCCAGGAGGTTCAGGGAAGTGAGAAAAGCAGAAAGTCACTGGGTCCCCCATGCACACATCTGCTGACTTTATCTCAGTTCATTCATTACAGTGTTGGAGTAACATGTTAATTAACAAACATCTCAAACGCCAGTTTTCTTAGCTATAAAATGAAAGTAGTGGTTTACCCAGATGTTTAAAGCATTCCATGTGATAATGTGTTTGGTGAAGAGTGTATTACTGCTATCTAGTGTCTCTATTCCCAGATGGCCAGGCTCACAAGCCCACCAGGGAAGATCCCAGCTGGAGGGGCTTCCACATTTTCCTGATGAGGAGTTATTTTAGATTTCCTCAAAATCTTTTGATTGCTGCCAAAAGGGAGAAGTGTTTGCAGCTGCTGGTCCCGCATTCTCCTTTCCTTGCCAGAACCCTGACTGACTCAGGGCAGTAGGTGGGGCTGCAACATCAACCAGTCCGGTGACAGCCTGACACACAGCTTTGGGGTCAGCCTGTCACACTACCTGGCTCCAGTTGCTTAATGGACTCCCAGAAGCCATGATGCTCAGTAGTAAAAAGATGCAAGCAGCAATCTGAAATTCAGTGGCCCCCGACTTTATAGATAGAGGGATAGTTGGAAAATATTAGAACTTCCACTTGTATTTTTAAATTAAAAATCTGACTGGGGTGGGGGGAATGGGGCATTGTTTAATATGTATAGACTTTCAGTTTTTGCAAGATGAAAAGATTTCTGGAGATTGGTTGCATGACAGTATGAATGTATTTAACACTACTGAATGGTACACTTAAAAATGGTTATTATGGTAAATTTTGTTATACGTATTTTACAACTTAAC
>NW_012105475.1:5304902-5307270 GCF_000951045.1 Mandrillus leucophaeus
TATCTAGTTTTAACTAAACTAACCTTCACTAAATGCACAGCATGGTTAACAAGATTCTTGAAAAAAAAAAAAAAAAAACTTGGCAGATTTTAAAAAATGAATAATTTAAGCTCAAGTGGACCAAAAGCAACATGGCAGAGCTGACACTTGATCATTATGAGCTCTTTATTGGCCATGTGACAATGGAAAACTATGGTGATCTAATCAGATCTGGCAAGTCAACTAAAAGTTTCAAAATATTTAGAAGATTATTTGAAATGTGGACTTACATCCACACTCGCTAATGGTGAATCTCACCTCACATACATATTGTGTCTTGAGATATTAATGGTAGCAATTTATATATCTAATTTATAAGTAAGTTAATATGCATATATTTAGGAGTGAGTGCTAACACATTTTTTAGTCATAGGAATGAGAGACCAAAAAACTCTGGGCCAGGCACCGTGGCCCATGTCTGTAATTCTAGCACTTTGGGAGGCTGAGGCGGGTGGATCGCTTGAGCCCTGGAGTTCGGAACCAGTCTGGCCAGCATGGTGAAACCCCATCTCTTCTAAAAATACAAAAATTAGCCAGGCGTGGTGGCAGGAGCCTGTAATCCTAGCTACGAGGGAGGCTGAGACAGGAGAATCGCCTGAACCCAAGAGGCCAAGGTTGCAGTGAGCTGGGATCAACTCCAGCCTGGGTGACAGAGCGAGTCTTTGTCTCAAAAACAAAAACAAAACAGAACAAAAAAACAATTCTGGAGACCACTGATCTAGTAAAAAACACTCTTCAAATACTTTTGACTCAATATCCTAACTCAGAAGAGACCAAGAATAATCCACTGTTGAGAAAGCAGCGTTTAAACAGAGATGACTCCCCCAGACTCCGGTTTGGAGTCTTGCAGAAGCCTATCCTACATGAAATATGTTCTTCAAGGAAGTCTGAAGCTTCCCTCAAACTTTTCCTCTAATAAAAGCAGCTACCCATAAAATGTGTTATTAAGGAAAGCAAGTAATTCATCAAGAGCACTAACAAGTGTAATATTTCCGGTCCAGATCTGTGTAAGAACAGATATTATTTTCAATGACTGTACCTGCTTTTCTTCTCTGCATTTCATCAGGGTGCTCATTAGATTGGTGTGTTCCTTCTCTTTTCTTTCCATCATGATTTTCATTTGCTTAATACCAATCAAAGCCTTCTTCACCTCTTCATCTGTGTCTACCTCCCCCACCTCAGAAAAACCTAAAAGACACGTGGCAATTTTTTCTTTGAGATCTGATCAGATTACAAAACACCGAGTTCACCAGTCTTTCATGTCTCCTAAAGATAGGCTTCACTGTTCTTTTATAGGCTCATATTCTGAAAGCAGATCATAATGAATTAGCTGTCAGCTGCCACATGGACCATACCTTCTGTTCCTCACTTGTAAGCTCCTAAACAGAGTTCACTGAACCTCATTCTTGTCAGTTTGCTCAGGCCCTGTTTTCATTTATCCATTTTTTTCTTTCATTTAAGACTCAAGTGTGTTTATATTAGATAAAATTTCCCATTTTCTTCACAATTTATAGTAAGCGCCCAACTGGGGACCTCAAACAGTGTCAGCAATTTCTCTTTCTTTCAGCTTCAGTCACCTAATAAGGAGGCATGAAACCTAGAAAGTATCCCATGTAATACAAGCTTCCTTAATAACCTGATGGATGTGTCTTATACACCTTTAATAAATTTAAAATTCATTGTCATTCCCTGTTCAAAATAGCTAATGTGGCCTACTAAGGAGCTTATTTTTGACTCTGATTTTAATTACAGACCCTAAATCAGCTACATTTTAGCTAATTTGTTCTTTTAAATATTAAATACCCAAAGCATATATCACCAAGCAAAGGCTGCAAGTTAATGGCCACAGAACAACCAGATTCAATGTAATTATAACCCGTTCTTTCACTAGTTTAAGAATAATTGCACAGATTACTCTAATGGTTTAAATTTTTCAAATGCTTGAAAAGTATTTCACTGTTCATTAGAGCTGTGCTGAGATGACACCAACCATCTGGATGATACAAAAAAATGCAGTGAAAAAATTGGCAGGTTTTATCTACATGATACAAACATCTGGAAATGTGAACGCCTGCAGAGACGTGATTGGAATTTTCTATTTTTATCCAGATGTTTGTCGTCATGATGACTTGGTTTAAGTGCCTTGAGAACATTTCACCGTGAAAACAGCGAATATGGTTATCTCTCAACTGCGACTCACTATAAATGCCAGCAGGACAGCCAGCATGCAAACAGGACACAGCACAGACAAGAAACCGAACATACTCTTCAGGTTTTCACTGATAGCAGTTTTGTCCTTCCAAGTGGGTGCACAGTGACAATCTTTCAA
>NW_012105475.1:5310675-5311697 GCF_000951045.1 Mandrillus leucophaeus
TAGTAGCAGGTTTTTTTCTTTAATCCATGTTCCTCCTTTAAGAGCAATTTCTGAGAACAGAGCTTTATTGCTAACTAGTACTAATTACTTTGAAAATATCTCGAAGCTTCCAAAAAGGCTCTTCCTCTAATTACTTCATCTGTTTTCACAGCTGCCATTTTGTTCTTAAGATTAAGCAATACTTCATGTGAATCCGGTCACTTTCATAATTATGACATCATTATACTCAAGATTTAAGTGGACTACAAAATATTATACATAGCAGTTTGATAATTAAGGAGATTTAGAAGCAAAGTCATCTTAATTAAGAAAGATGGCAACAAGATGCATGTGGTATCAACTGGAAAATAGAGGAATCAATGGATTTCAAAATGTCAAGTTTATTGTTGCTAAGTTCAGACTTAGACAGAGCATCTTAGGTGCATGACCTAGTGGTCTTGCTAATATCTCACCCTTAAGTTAGACTTGCCCATCCTGCCACTGGCATAGCCAGACAACCTTTGGGCTTCCAACTGGGACATCTGGCCCAGAGCAGACTAGGAAGCCTGTATACTAACTACTCAGGCTGTGTCTTATATAGAACCAGCTCCAGGATACAATGACAGTGGTCCCTGCAGTTATGTAATCCAGGAGAGCATGTGTCCCATAGACACCAGCTAGGATTTGCTGTCTTGCACCAGTAAGGTCCAAAAAAGATGGAAAGAGGGCAAATCTCTAACAAGTTCTCCTCAACTGACAACCACAGACTAAGAACATGAATCAAATAACACTCTGCTTTTCAGGGTGAGAACCGGGAGGGTGAGCGGCCAGGCGCGTTAGCCTGATAGAAGTCCTTCCGCAGTCTCAAGAGGCAGTCCTCCTCCTCTGGCCCATTGAAAAAAGGTTGAGGAGAATATGCATAAGAGAAGTAAAACAAAAGATAAAGATCTAAATAAATTATCCACGTAGAATATAATAGCAGCTAATGTCATCAGACTTATCCTTCCTTCCCTTCCTCTCTTTTTCCTTCCTTCCTTCCTTCC
>NW_012105475.1:5312142-5314263 GCF_000951045.1 Mandrillus leucophaeus
TAGAATAGCCGTATGCTTTAATAAAGTTAAAACTATAAAATAAGCTAGATTATTTTAACTCCCACAAAGAGGATATTTATCTGCTTTACATATATTTACTATTTTAAAAAGAAAACAACCACAGAAACCTCCATTATTTGATCAACATTTGGAATATCTTTTTAATACAATCATAAACTAGCAACTCTACTAGTAATTATACAGTTATCACATTTTACATACATCATTTCAACTAACTCTTCTTCTTATCATTACTCTGTTTACAAAACAAAACTTTTTAATATAGTATATTTACCACTAACTTTGCAATATCTCCCCAGTGAAGTTGCCACCAGCTTCTGGAAGGACCTTTGTTTTTCTCTGCTTTAAGTTTCATCTGTGTCAGGGATTTACCTGTGTCCTATCAATTTGATGACACAGTGTTTAATCCTATTAACCCAACATTTTGAGATTAAAACTATGATCTAAAATTTGATACTGTTTAGAAGAAAACACTAGGGGGCAGGCTGTGTACACAGTTGGGAACAGTGACCTTGGGCTACCTTCCTTTATACAAATGTGTTTTGATAGGACTCATTAAAACCTTCAAAATATTTTTTTAATTTTCAATTTAAAATATGTAGTTTCCTAGGTAGGCAAAATAAGTCTCTTAGATTGGAAATACTAGAAACCACAATGTGAAAGTGAGTAAACGCTTAGAGAAAACAGTTTGAAAAGTGTACTTACACAGTCATGTGGCATTTTTGTTCTGTTTGTTCTTTTGACATTTTTTGACTATTAGTATATGAAGCGATATAACCCACTAAAGTGATAAAGCCTAGCATATATATAATGCAATAGATGAGTATTTTAGATCCACTGCAATTTGCTACTTGATTAGCTGAACTGAAAATGTAGCCCTTAATGATTCATTTAAAAACAACTTAGACAGCTGTTAGTCACGATAGCCAACTCTGGAATCTACGTGATGGGTCTCTCCGGCAACTGAAATCTCAAGATCACCCTGGGCCCTGTTTGCAAATTTTGAGAGACTAGCCAAACCTTACTTACTATGTACTCAGTACTTGTCTAAGCAGGTCAGACCTTGACAATTCTGAACTTGGCCACCTACCTTTTAGGGGCCCTACGAAGTTGGTCCTGGTCTCTGAGCAACATGCAGTCTGGAGTTTATCTTTCTCTGCTTGGGCACAGAGAGTGACCCACATTCAAGGCCCAGCCACACCCCATGTCAGCTGCCTTGATTACCCATTAATGCCCTCTTTTAGCTGGAAACCTCTTAGCTCTGTTGGAAAACAGATCAGCTCATAGCAAGACTCAAACTATTATTATTTTTAACAGCCTAATGTCACTTCTGAGCAACTACAATCCACACCTATAAACAGATGTGTCCTATCCTGAAAGATGCATGGTTGGCCAATGGAAGAGGCAGCACTTTGGATATTTTTCTCAGGAGGAGCAGAGCAGAGTCCTGGAAAAGTTGGTTATAGGAAACTGTCCAGCTTTACCCTGACTCTGTGCACCGTTGCTCGTTAGTTTACTATTGTCCAAGTTTGGGTCCGTTTGACGTCAAGGCTGGCATCTATGTGTTCTTTTTCTTTTTTTTTTTTTTTTGAGACGGAGTCTGGCTCTGTTGCCCAGGCTGGAGTGCAGTGGCCGGATCTCAGCTCACTGCAAGCTCCGCCTCCCGGGCTTACACCATTCTCCTGCCTCAGCTTCCCGAGTAGTTGGGACTACAGGCGCCACCACCTCGCCCAGCTAGTTTTTTGCATTTTTTTTAGTAGAGACAGGGTTTCAACGTGTTAGGGTTTCAACGTGACCTGGTCTCGATCTCCTGACCTCGTGATCCGCCCATCTCAGCTTCCCAAAGTGCTGGGAGTACAGGCTTGAGCCACCGCGCCCGGCCTGATGTGTTCTTTTTCAACAGACCCAAATTTTGTTGAAAACGGAACCAGTTTTTAGGAAGTCTAGTGGCTTCCTTCTTAGTAGCAGGTTTTTTTCTTTAATCCATGTTCCTCCTTTAAGAGCAATTTCTGAGAACAGAGCTTTATTGCTAACTAGTACTAATTACTTTGAAAATATCTCGAAGCTTCCAAAAAGGCTCTTCCTCTAATTACTTCATCT
>NW_012105475.1:5318518-5330018 GCF_000951045.1 Mandrillus leucophaeus
CCTCCCTCCCTCCTTTCCTCCCTCCCTCTCTCCCTCCCTCCCTTCCTCCCTCCCTTCCTTTCTCCCTTCCTTCTTTCCTTATGTCCATTTATTCAGTCATTCATTTAATAAACTTAAAGAAGATGATTCACAATAATAAGCAAAATTTTAGAAGCAGAATGTAAATTCTCAATCAAAAATTTCCCCCTTTGCAGACAAAGGTTGGCTAACTCCCTTGCTCAAAAGGAACGATGGACATAAAGATCACTGACTTAAGAGGTCAAGTTTCATTAACTTCCTTGCCACATGGTTGTCTCATGGTCCTGTCCACTTGGACCTCATCGTCCTCTCATAAAAAATGTGATTATTGGAAGAAATATTTCCAACTGTTACTCCCAGCTGTGAAGTTCTGTGATTATTATTCACATATTCTCCCCAAGCTTCCACATAGCTGGAATGTACGAAATGATTTGACGTGACCCGTAAAATGAAGAATTACAGCTACTTTGTCTCTCTTAGAGATTGCTGAGCAGGTCAAATTAGTCATTATAAATGAAAATGTTTTATTGAGCCACATAGAGTGCAATGTCATTGGAAGGTAGAACAATAACCTTTTTAAAAAATTCAGACTAGGCCAGGCACAATGGCTCAGGCCTGTAATCCCAGCATTTGGGGAGGCTGAGGCAGGCAGATCACTTGGGTTAGGAGTTTGAGACCAGTCTGGTCAACACGGTGAAACCCCATCTCTACTAAAAATACAAAAATTAGCTGGGGGTGGTGGCAGGTGTCTGTAATCCTGGCTACTCAGGAGGCTGAGACAGAAGGATTGCTTAAACCCAGGAGGCAGAGGTTTCCGTGAGCTGAGATCGCATCACTGCTCTCCACCCTGGGCAACAGAGCGAGACTCCGTCTCAAAAAAAAAATTTCAGACTAAACTAAAATTATTGCCGGTGCGGTGGCTCACACCTGTAATCTCAGCACTTTGGGAGGCCGAGGCGGGCGGATCACTTGGGTCAGGAGTTCGAGACCAACCTGGCCAGCATGGTGAAACCTTGTCTTTACTAAAAACACAAAAATTAGTGGGGCATGGGGGCACGCACCTGTAGTCCCAGCTACTCTTTAGGCTGAGGCAGGAGAATTGCTTGAACCTGGGAGGTGGAGGTTGCAGTGAGCTGAGATCACAGCAGTGCACTCCAGCCTGGGCAACAAGAGCAAGACTCCATTTCAATAAAATAAAATAAAATAAAATAATTGTTTTAGTTTCATATAATAAGTAGCAAAGGTAGGCATTGAATCTAGACTTCAAACTCCTTCATGAAAAAGGTCTAGTTTGAATACAAAATGAGAAAATTATATTCCACTTAACCATCATCGTGAAGCCAGAATTTATCTGTTTGGACCAGCACTATACAAATTTAATTATTGATTAGAATGTACATTTAAAATCAAGTACATTTAAAACTTCCATTATACCCAAAATAGTGCTTCTCTTGCTTCCAGCAAGTTCAACCCTTGGAATAGTTTATTCAGCAAATATATCGAGCACTCATTACTTTCTGCACCGGGCATACAGCAGTCTCTGTGTTATAGGTGCTCACGCTGCATTCCAAAGGGAGGGAACTGGACAACACGCAAATAAATACAGAAGCCAGAATGTATAAAAGCATGACAACTGTTATAAAGAAAATTAAATGGGAATAATGGGATAGCGAGTAACTCAGAAGGGGAGGCGCTACTTGAGGATAGGTGGCCAAGGAAGGCCTCTTTAAGGAGGAGACTTCTAATACAATCCCTGAAAGTAGAACCAGCTACACAATTTTCAGGGCCCAGTGCAAAATGAAAATATGGACCCCGTGTTCAAAGAGTATTAAGAATTTCAAGATGGCAACAATAGATCTAAACCAAGTACAGATCCCTTCTGAGCGAGGGGTGCACATGGCACATGTGTGAAGCCGGCTGGCCTGAAAGACAAGCAGCATGCCTCTTCTGAGATCTGACAGCAAGTGCAGGAGGAGTGGGAACAAACCTGGCCGAGTGTGGCAGAGTGCGGGGACAGAAGAAGTGTGATATTAGCTGGAGATCAGAAACGTGCGTATCCTATAAGTTGGGCAGTGTAAGAAGTCAGAAATACATATATTTTTTGAAGAAAGACTGCATAATTGTGGAGGATTTTCCAAAGGGTAACGATAATGTACTGGTTTTATTTTATTATTGTTATTTTTGTTTTTATTTATTTATTTTTTTGAGGTGGAGTCTCACTCTGTCTCCCAGGCTGGAGTGCAGTGGTGCGATCTCGGCTCACTGCAAGCTCCACCTCCCGGGTTCATGCCATTCTCCTGCCTCAGCCTCCCAAGTATCTGGGACTACAGGCACCCGCCACCATGCCCAGATAATTTTTTGTAATTTTTGTGAAGATGGGGTTTCACCATGTTAGCCAGGATGGTCTTGATCTCCCGACCTCGTGATCCGCCCGCCTTGGCCTCCCAAAGTGCTGGGATTACAGGCGTGAGCCACCACACTTGGCCAATGTACTAGTTTTAAAAGGCCACTGTTGCTGTCCTGAGAAGAATGGACTATGGGAAAGCAAGGTAGAAGGGAAGCCAGTTAGGAAGCTGTTTTAATCGCCAGGAAAGAGATAATGGTGGCGCTCTGGAGAGTGAGAAGTGGTGAGATTTGGGACTTATTTTGGAGACGGGACTGGACTGTGAGGTGAGGGGAAGTCAGAATCAAGGGTGGCTGCTGGATTCTTGACTTGAGCTTTGGATGGGGGATGCCATTTTCTGAGATGAGAAAGGCTAGGGCAGAGTGTAGTGGGGGCCATTGGCTGGCACGGGCCTTTGCTCGTGCTCTAGGAACCCGCTACCCAGCCCACCAGGGTCTAACTCTCACTACCAACAAGAATTTTTGTTGCTAAAGTCATCAAGAAGCCAATGATGACCAAATCCACTGGTGACTCTCTATCCTCTTTCTTACTTTTTGTCCTTGTGGAATTGGATGAGCAACTGATTTTAAAGCATCTCTTTTTGTGTAAATGATGCCATTAGCTCTTGGTCCTCCTCTTACCTCTCCAACTTCTTTTATTTGTAGCAGGATGTGGTTACCTTTCCCTTAATTTTTAAATTTATTAAAAAATATTTTTTCCCCTAGAAACAGGGTCTTGATATGTTGCCCAGGCTAGAGTGCAGTGGTTATTCACAGGCATAATCATAGCGCTCTATAGTCTCAAACTCCTGGGCTCAAGTGATCCTCCTGCCTCAGCCTCCTGAGTAGCTGAGATGACACGCTGGAGCCACCACGCCTGAGCCCTCCTAATCTTTTTATTTCTACCCCCTTCTCACTGGCAAAACAGGATGGGTTCTTCATCCTCTCAATCTTCTTTATCTTATCCATTCCAATCTGCCACAGAGAGAGGGTCTTTAAGGATAATAATGAAGCCCAATTATGCTATGAGAGGCAATCTGTACTGGTAAAAAAAAAAAAAAAAAAGGTTGGGGGGAGGGTTATCTTGTAGGTGCTCCACTCTGAAAGATGCAAAGGTGCAGGCAAGCTGTAATAGGTGGCACAGGACTCTCCCTGTGCTGGGCTGAGCCAGGGCCCCGGGGGAAAGGGGAGTAGGAAAGGAAAGTGTGAGGGAGACCAGGAGGAAGGAAGTAAGGAGCATGGGAAGTGGACTTGGGATCGGCCAGAAGGTGATCTGAGAGGAGGAGCAGCCAAGATGTGGGACAGAGCCTCAGAATTCCAGGCAAATTATTGATTAGCTGCTGGTAAGAGTGGGCTGGGTTTTTATGCCCACCCAACCCACAGTGGGCTCCAGCAGCCAGGTTATGAATTCACCTCTTTTTTTAATGTTTAGTTTTTATTCTTTTAGAGGCAAGGTCTCACCATGTTTTCCAGGCTGGTCTTGAACTCCTGGACTCAAGGGATCCTCCCACCTAGGCCTCTCAAGGTGTGGGGATTACAGGCATGAGCCACCTCCCCCAGCCTTGGATTCATCTCTGTTATGGTATTTGCTGAGTGTCTACTGCGTACTATGTGTCAGGCTCTGGTGTCAGACACATGACGCCTGCTCAGTCTCATTCCTGACCCTTCTTCCTCTGTCCTCCGTCAGATGTTTTCTCTTCCCTGGGCCTTTGTCCTGGGTACTCTTATTTCTACTGCCTGGAACTCTCTTTCAATGAACTTACCCAGAACCACAGACAGGCAAAGGCAACCTTCTACCACCTCTCTCTCTGTCGGCACAGCCCTCAGGGACTTCAGTTTCAGCGGTTCCTAACCCAGCTTTTTCCCCTCAAGCTCGCCCTGCCATATCTCCCTGTCACCAGATCCAGCATTTGGGAATCATCCCAGACTTCTCTCTCTCCTTCAATCCAGTGGCCAATCCAAGCACACCGCCAGATGTATTGCATCTGGACCCATGCAGTATAAAGGCCTACATGAGTCAATAGCCCTAGAAGTGCTGCGCTTTATTTTTGAGTAAGTTAAAGCAAATAGAAATTGGTAGACTAAACAAGCAAAATCATACATAATTAAAAATCAAGTTTTTCTTTAAATTCTGGCCACATTATGATGACCCTGGCAAATGTGTTTTACTTTGGTTCTTGATCTCCATGACAGCAGGATGGGTAAAATACCATAAGTAGTTGATGATAACATAGAGGAATGAATCTTTCTAACCATTGTACAGTAACATTTAAGTCTCATCCTCAAACCCGTAATTGGCTAACTTGTTCCAAGTCCAAATTAATTAAGGAAATATAAACAGGAGCATATATATAGTATCAGAATATCTCACTTGTTTTGTTAAGTTTGTACTAAGCAAATCAGATTTTCTTTTCAACTTGAACTGACCTAATGCAAAATCCAAAATCCAAAATGCTCCAAAATCTAACTTTTTTTTTGAGACAGAGTCAAGCTTTGTCACCCAGGCTGGAGTGCAATGGAGTGATCTCTGCTCACTACAACCTCTGCCTCCCAGGTTCAAGAAATTCTCCTGCCTCAGCCTCCCGAGTAGATGGGATTACAAGCGTGCACCACCACACCAGTCTAATTTTTTAATTTTTAGTAGAGACAGGATTTCACCATGTTGGCCAGGCTGGTTTCGAACTCCTGACCTCAAATGATCCACCTGCCTTGGCCTCCTAAAGTGCTGGGATTGCAGGCATGAGCCACTGTGCCTGGCCAATCTAAACTTTTTAAGCACAGAGAGACAAGTAGAAAATTCCACACTTAACCTCATGTGATGGGGTCGCAGTCAGAATACAGGCACATAATACACAATTTATTCAGTGTTCCCCAAGGGAAAAAGGACCCTCCCAGCTCCCTTCTGCTGCAATATAACTTTTCTGAGCATGCCAGATATATATGTCATTTTTTAACTAAGTGCTTATGTGTAAGTATAAGAAAATGATTGCTTATCAGTAGTGTATCAATTCGGAATGAGGAATGATGGTGACACCAGACAACTACAGACTGTCCTTGTGGGTGGCTGAGACAGGGACACCTTGCTTTCTGATGGTTCAATGTATACCAACATTCTTTTATGTGCAAAATTATTTAAAATATTGTGTAAATTTACCTTCACCCTACGTGTATAAGGTGTATATGAAACATAAATGAATTTTGTGTTTAGACGTAGATTTTATCCCCAAGATATCTCATTGTGTATATGCAAATATTTCAAAATCCCAAAACATCCAGAACCTGAAACACTTTGGCGTCAAGCATATCAGATAAGGAATACTCATTCTATATACAGAAAAAAGAATCCTTGTGTGCTGACTCTGGATTATTGGAAGATAAAGACAATAGATTTAGATTATTATAATGGTCAAGTAAATTATTTGCATATCTTATAAATAGATCAACAGGCCTTATGAAAACTCTTTGGTTATTGTCAGATTTTTATCTAAAAGGCAGTAAGAGATCCAGGCCATTATCTGCCATGCTTGAAAAAACTTTATTTATCATTTGTCTGTTTGTTTAGAGACAGGGTGTCACTCTGTTGCCCAGGCTGGAGTGCAGTGGTGAGATCATGGTTGACTGCAGCCTCGACCTCCTGGCCTCAAGTGATCCTCCCACCTCAGCCTCCCAAAGCACTTAGACTACAGGCATGAGCCACTGCACCTGGTTGACAAAGCTTTAATACTGAACCACTTGTTAGCCAAAATGTCACAGAAGTTGTTTGTTCTTTTAATCAAAATTGTGAATTAATATGACTTTTCTTATAGTAGGTGAAAGTGAATAATTTTTAAAATTGTGTGTCTGCATTAAAAAAACAAAACAAACACCTCCCTGATCACCAAGATCAGATAATACCTAGGGGATTTTTTGGCCTGTCCATTTGTCAGGGTCCTGGAATAAGACAGAATTATTCTCACTTGGGTAAGGGGATGAAACAATGATTCTGGAGCTCAGTGAGAGCTAGAGCTGGGACCGTGGTTGCCTTGTGGGAGCAGTAGCCTTCAAGGGGAACCCAAGAAACCAGCAGACTCAGACCTGGTGATGCCAACGCAGGGTCAACTTCGCAAGGGCACAGAGCAAGACAGAGAAGTGAGAGCACGGGCAGACATAAACAGAGCACCCAGCACAGCCTCACTCTGCTTTGGTCTGGCACGCATCTGACGGTTCCGTGATGGTCACTAACGCTTTTAAGATGGAGAGACTGTAGTTCATCCTTCTGCACTGTGCAACTGATGACTGCTCAGATACATACACAATTTTGAGGACTATACATAACTGTTGGCTTTTTTTTTTCACCCAAGATCCTAATTAATTACTATAAAGAGGCAATTGGGTGAAGTGCACAAATGGCACAGAAGAAGTTTTAGAGCCAGGGGTGGTGGTATGTGCCTGTAATGTCATCCCAGCTACTCAAGGAGGCTGAGGTGGGAGGATCACTTAACAGGAGGAGTGGAGACCAGCCTGGGCAATATAGCAAGACCCCAATCTCTTGAAAATTTTTTAAAAGACTGGGCACAGTAGTTCACTCCTATAATCCCAGCACTTTGGGATGCCAATGTGGGAGGATCACTGGAGCCCAGGAGTTTGAGACCAGCCTGGACACCAGGGTGAGACCCCGTCTCTACAAAAAATTTTTAAAAAATTAGCTGGGTGGTGGCATGCACCTGTAGTACCAGCTAATCAGGAGGCTAAGGTGGGAGGATCACTCCAACCCAGGAGATCAAGACTGCAGTGAGTTGTGATTGCACCACTACACTCCAGCATGGGCAACAGAGCTAGACCTTGTCTAAAAAAAAATTTTAAATAAAATAGGCTGGGCGTGGTGGCTCATGCCTGTAATCCCAGCACTTTGGGAGGCCACAGTGGGTGGATCATTTGAGGTCAGGAGATCGAGTCCTGCCTGGTCAACATGGTGAAACTGCGTCTCTACTAAAAATACAAAAACTAGCTGGATATAGGTGGTGCAAGCCTGTAAGCCCAGCTAGTAGGGAGGCTGAGGCAGGAGAAGTGCTTGAATCCAGGAGGCAGAGGTTGCAGTGAGCTGAGATCATGTCACTGCACTCTGGCCTGGGTGACAGAGCTAGACTCTGTCTCAAAATAAATAAATAAATAAATAAATAAATAAATAAATAAATAAAATATAGACAGGTATAGCGGTGCATGCCTGTAGTCCCAGATCCTCGTGGGACTGAGGTGGGAGGATCACTTGAACCCAGGAATTTGAGACTTCAGTGAGCTATGAACATGCCACTGAACTCCAGCCTGGCAATGGAGAGGGACGTGACTCTAAAGAAAAGAAAGGAAAGGAAAGGAAAGGAAAGGAAAGGAAAGGAAAGGAAAGGAAAGGAAAGAAAAAGAAGTTTTAGGAAGCCTACTAAAATTATTACAGATATTCTATGAACACTGCAAAGTAGTGAGCACTGAGGGTGATCTGGCCTTGCCTTGTGGCAAGGGGGAAGGCTAAAGAGAGATGCCCAGAACACTCCTGCTCTAAACCCTCTGGGAGAATCATATCTCACGTTTATTTTTGTTTGTGTGTGTGTGTTTGTTGTTTTATGTTTTATTACATAATCCTCTTTTGCTTTTATTCTCCAAGTCTTTGATAAAATCTCTTTCATTTGAGAAGACTCTAATAGCCTTTTGACTACATCAGAAGAAGCCGGTGGTTGATCTGGGGCGAGCCCTCGGTGAGAAAGCCACGCTTAATTCCTGGGACGCTGACTGATGTTTTGGCTTCTCCTGACCAGGGGTGAGGACAAGGAAGATGGGGTGGGAATGAGGGGTTGGAGGATGGCCAGAGTCTCAGAGCTGTGGGTCCTGGTACTTTGCAAAGAAATGTCATGAAGAAAGCATTCTGATTTGAGGGGAAGCTGGACTTCCATGTTGTGGATGATGGGCTGGTCCTAAGAGGGAGGTGGCCAGTATGTTCCCTCAGAGAAAGGTTGGTGACAAGGAAAATTGTTTCCTGCCCTGTGCTGTTTTCCCCCTAGAGTCGGTGGTGGGGAGTTAGGAGTCAGGCTGTGCACACCCCGGGACAGGGGATTGGGGGACTGTGGCTGTCCTTCTTCCTGCTGTGGGTCTGCACGGTGGTGGTAGCGTCGTTCCAAGAGAGGACCCGGACCTAGGAGCATGAGGAAGCAGTTCCCAGCCAGAGGTGCTAGATACCATCTGGGGAAGGGGGTTCTTCCTGCCACCCACAGGGGAGGACTTGAATATTCTTATTTGGTATATTCTTAAATATTCTTCCAGAATGATCTTGGAGGGCAGAAAAACTAAGGAACATTTGGGTAACATGTAAATTCATTAAAACATAGAATAAAAAAGAAAAGAAAAAACTGCTATACTGGGGCCGGGTGTGGTGGCTCACGCCTGCAATCCCAGCACTTTGGGATACTGAGCGGGGTGGATTGCTTGAGGCTGGCATTCAGGCAACATGGCAAAATCCCATCTCTACAAAAAATACAAAAATTATCTGGGCGTGGTGGCGTGTGCTTGTAGTCCCAGCTACTCAGAGGCTGAGTCGGGAGGATGGCTTGAGCCTGGTAGGTGGAGGTTGTAGGGAACCAAGATCGTACCACTGCACTCTAGCCTGGGTGACAGCACAAGACCCTTTCTCAAAAATAAAATAAACAACAAAAAACCCACTATACTGAAATTACTCTAAAGCAGATGATACAAAATACCATGCATGTTTTCCTGGCATGTATCCTTTATCATTTTCTTTTTTCTGCTTTTTTGAGACAGGGTCTCATTCTGTCACCTAGGATTTCCCACCTTAACTTCCAAAGTAGCTGGGACTACAGGCATGGGCCACCACACCTGGCTAATTTTTGTATTTTTTATAGACAGGGGGTTATACCATATTGCCCAGGCTGGTCTCAAACTCCTGGGCTCAAGCGATCCACCCACCTAGGCGTCCCAAAGTGCTGGGATTACAGCGTGAGCCACCGCGCCCTGCCTCATTTTCATTCTTGACACTTTCCATGACTGTATAGAATGTTCTTTCTTCAAATTAAAAGTAATTTAAAAACTATTTGAGGAATGCCATGATACAATAATGCTTCATAGTAATAGCACATTGTAGAATAGGAGCCCAAACAACTAAAAAACCAGAATTTTTAGAACAGCAATATCTTTTAAAATGTCAAATCAAAACAAACACCATTTTAAGTTTACTTAAATATTTAAAATGATTGTACTGAGAACCATTATCTGTATGTCTTTATTATTGTTGAAAGGAGTTAGCCAGCTTGCTTTAGGCGGAAAGCAAGGGAAGGGTCGCCGGAGAACCTCCAACCCATGTTTTGTGCAGATAAGGGAGCGTGCACAGGCGGCTTGCCTAAACATGTCCCTAGCGGATGAAGGGCCCACATGTGCACTGGGGGAGTGCGGTGGAGCCACCAGGAATTCATGCCTTATACGAACAGGGAACTCAGCCCCATCAGCTTTTATATAGAAGCCCTTGTATTCAATTACGAAGGGGCAACCGGCAACCTGCTTTCAGGACCCCACTCTTTCCCGAGAGCTTTCCTTTTAGCTTAATAAATTCTACGCCACTCATTCTCTGATGTCCAGGTACCTATTTCTTCCTGGGCATAAGACAAGAACACAGACCCAACTGAGCTAAGGAGCAAAAAATCCTGCATCACTGTTGTCAAGTTTTACTTTAGATTTTAAGTTCATAGTTTATGTTAAATTATTGTTTTCATTTGAAAAGGATATTCTTTGGTTATTAATAAAGCATGTGTATGTATATATAGAAATATATGTATGAAACAAAATAAACTCTTTTTTGTTAGTAGTAGTACTTGCTGGCTGCACATTGCATTGAGGGTTACTTTTTCCTACTTTTGCCACTCTTCATCCCACATAACCGATCACTAAATCCTATCCATTCCATTCCATTCATTCATACAAAAAGTATTCATTGTATATGAATGTTCATAGCAACTTTGTTCATAATAGCCCAAAACTGGAAACTTGGAAACCACCCAAATGTCCTTTAATGGGTTGAATGGGATGAATAAATTCTAGTACATCCAAGCCATGGAATACTACTCAGTAATTAGAAGGAGTGAAATATTGATACACACAACTTAGATGAACTTCAAAGAAATTATGAATGAATAAAAGCTCTTGGGAGTGGTGGCTCATGCCTGTACTCCCAGCATTTTGGGAGGCCAAGGCGGTTGGATCACTTGAGCCCAAGGGTTCTAGACTAGCCTGGGCAACATGGTGAAACCCTATCATTACAAAAATATAAAAAATTAGCCAGGCGAGGTGGCGCGTGTCTGTAGTCCCAGCTACTCAGGAGGCTGGGATGGGAGAATCACCTGAGCCCAGGAGGTGGAGGCTGCAATGAGCCAAGATCACGACACTGCACTCTAGCCTGGGTGCAGAGTGAAATCCTGTCTTGCTCTGTCACCAGTCCCAAAAAATACATACTGCACATACCCATCTATAAAACATTTGTGAAACAGAATAATTATAGAGATGAACAGATTAGTTGTTCCCAGGGGTTAATGATGGAGGGGTGGGTGTGGCTATAAGGAGGGAACACCAGAAAGTCTTCTGCTAATGGCTTGAATATCTTGATTGTGGTAGCAAAGCTTCACATGTGATAAAATTACACAGAGCTCTATGCACACACACACACACACACACACACACGAGTGCATCTAATAACTGGTGAAATCTGAATAAGCTCTATGGATTGTAGCAATGTCATTTGATTGTTTTTGATATTTTAATATAGTTATATAAGATGTTAATGGTGAAGGAGGCTGGGTAAAGGGTGCATTGTTCTTTCCTACGCATTTCTTTACAACCTCGTGTGAATCTATAATTATTTCAAAAAAATTTTTTTTAAGTATTTAGGAATTGTCTACATTGTGGTGTGCATTTTCTTCCTTTATATTTTTCCCCTCTTTTACCTCCCTACTGCTGCCCTGTTTTAGGCCCTTCCCACCTCTCTCTGACTTGTCTATTCTGTTTCAAATGTATCTTCCACGCTCCTATCAGATGGATCTTTTAAACTAATGCTTTTTTTTTTTTTTTTTTT
>NW_012105475.1:5331158-5333406 GCF_000951045.1 Mandrillus leucophaeus
ATCTTGGCTCACTGCAACCTCCCCTTCCTGGGTTCAAGCGATTCTCCTGCCTCAGCCTCCTGAGTAGCTGGGACTACAGGTGCCCACTAAACCACCCAGTTAATTTTTGTATTTTTAGTAGAGACAGGGTTTCACCATGTTGGCCAGGCTGGTTTTGAACTCCTGACCTCAGGTGATCCGCCCACCTCGGCCTCCCAAAGTGCTAGAATTACAGGCATGAGCCACCGAGCCTGGCCTTCTATTGCTTATTGTTCACGTTTTCCTAAGGATAGGAATCTTTGTTTTGTTGTTTAGTGAATCTCAAGTGGCTAGATGGTGTCTGGTACATGATGGGTGGGTGTGAATAATGATCAAAACTGCTTACCATACGTACATGAGACAGATGGACCCTGGCCTGTCTCTCCACACTATCTCCCACTGCTTTCTCCCATATACTTTGTGTTCCAGATGTCCTAAACACTAACATTTGCATGAATGTACAATAGTTTATTTTCCTTCCTTGCTGTATATTGCCCCTTCTAGGTCTTTCTCCCATTTGTTTCTTATCCTTCAGTGTTCAACTCAAGATATATTTACTTATCTGTTATATGGGCACTCTTGATGGCATGAAAATGCACCATTTATTGCCCCATTCTACTTATGTATACCTCTATTATTACACTTCTCTTCCTCTATTTCAATAATTTGTTTTCCTATTGAATCAGGGTCTGCACAGGAAACAGAAGGCATACTCAGAGGAAATTATAAAAATAGTTTTATGAAGAAACTATTTTCAGAAGTGAGCATTTAAGGGAGTCTGTTATTGGATACAGGAACCCAGTGAGTGCCGGATCCTTGGAGGAGGGAACTGCAATTGCAGAGGAACCGCCAGAGCTGCCACGCCAAAATGATCCCTCCCATTGGCTGAACTCAATCAGAAGCCACAGAGCAATGAACCACAGTGATCCAGCCCCCCTCCCTGGAGGCAGGGAGAAGGGAAGAAAAAGGTGGAGAATAGATCTGGAGGAGAGGGGGAGAACAGAGACCAACCAGCCCACACTAAATCTCTGTACTAAATGAAAGGTTCCTGAGGGCAGGACCAATTCTCTTTCATCCCTGTAACCCCACACATAGCACAAGGTTTAACCTAGAGTAAGTATTCAGTAAGTCCTTGTGAAAGCAAACTACAATGTCAGAGCATGTATTGCATTTAACTTAGTATTTTAAGGAAGGGAGGCTGGAAGGCAAGCAAGTTGTTCATTACCTCTTAAAAATTTTTTTTTTCTTTCATAGAGATGAGGTCTCGCTTTGTTGCCCAAGCTGGTCTTGAGCGCCTGGCCTCAAGTGATCCTCCCACCTCAGCCTCCCAAAGTACTGGGATTCCACGCATGAACCACCATGCCTGACCCTGTCTGTTACCTATTTTGGCCAATTTTAATTTATGTTCACACAAGTTTTTTTATACTTTTCTAGGTATATCTAATTTATGTATTCATTTATTTATGTATTTATTTATTTTTTATTATTTTTATTTTTTGAGATGGAGTCTCACTCTGACACCCAGGCTGTAGTGCAATGGCACGATCTCATCTCACTGCAACCTCCATCTCCTGGGTTCAAGAGATTCTCCTGCTCAGCCTTCAGAGTAACTGGGATTACACGCATGCGCCACCACATCCAGCTAATTTTTTGTTTTTGTTTTTGTTTTTGTTTTGAGATGGCATCTCACTCTGTTGCCAGGCTAGAGTGCAGTGGGGTGATCTGGGCTCACAGCAACCTCTGACTCCCTGGTTCAAGCGGTTCTCCTGCCTCAGCCTCCCGAGTACCTGGGATTACAGGCACACGCCACCACGCCCAACTAATTTTTGTATTTTTAGTAGAGACAGGGCTTCACCGTGTTGGCCAGGCTGGTCTCGAACTCCTGATCTCAGGTGATCCACCTGCCTCGGCCTCCCAAAGTGCTGGGATTATAGGCGTGAGTCACCGTGCCCAGCCATTGTATCTAAGTTAGATGACAACAGCACAACAAGGACAGAATTCCCTGGAAAGGTTCATTTTGATCATCCTATTTTGCTGAGTTCAGGCTAATATCTCCAGAAGTGACACAAACCTGGAAACAGAAATATCCATGTGGGGCTATCAGCACAAGACACAAAGCATGAGAACCACAAAATATTTCAACCAGTGATGCTCGTCCATCAGTTGAACAATATCACCTCCAGAAAATGGCACACAGTAGGCAATTAATAAAAGCTTCTTGGCCGGGCGC
>NW_012105475.1:5336517-5338434 GCF_000951045.1 Mandrillus leucophaeus
TTTCGAGACAGAGTCTCGCTCTGTCGCCCAGGCTGGAGTGCAGTGGCGTGATCTCGGCTTGCTGCAAGCTCCACCTCCCGGGTTCACACCATTCTCCTGCCTCAGCCTCCCGAGTAGCTGGGACTACAGGCACCTGCCCCCACGCTTGGCTAATTTTTTGTATTTTTAGTAGAGACGGGGTTTCACCGTGTTAGTCAGGATGGTCTCGATCTCCTGACCTCGTGATCCATCCGTCTCGGCCTCCCAAAGTGCTGGGATTACAGGCCTGAGGCACCGCGCCCCGCCCTAAACTAATGCTTCTTAAACTCTACCATACAAATGGGCCACCTGGGATCTTGTTAAAGTGCAAGTTCTGATTTGGTTTGTCTCGGGGACTTGGGATTCTGCATTTCTAACAAGTTCCCAGTTGATGCCAGTGTGGCTGGTCCTGGATCATACTTTGAGTAGCAAGGATGTTAAGTAATTTTCTTTCATGGGATACCCATATTTAAATCCATCTGGTTGATTCTCATTGTTCACAGAATAAAGTTCAGTCAGAGCATGTACCTCTTTGCTCAAAAGTCTCTAATGACACCCCAGTGACCCTCAGAATAAAATCCAAATGCTTTACAATGACCTATAAGGTCCTGCAAGACCTTCCCACCCTGAAACTCTCTGACCCCAGCTCCTATCACTCTCTCCTTTTCCACTCCACCTCTAGCTTCACTGGCCTTATTGATGTCAGGATCATGTCCCAGGTACAGTCTTGCCATGGGGCCTTTGCACTGGTGATCACTCTGTCTGGAATGCTCTTCCTCCAGAAATCCACATTCTTAACTCCCTAAATTCCCTCAACTCTGTGCACAAATTTCCTTCTCAATGTGGCCTTTCCAATGAGGCCTATTCCCCTTTTTAACGGCAACCTACTACCCTCCCAACTCATTCCTGACCTTCCTTGCTCTCTCTACTTTTTCTTTTACCAAACACTTAGCACTTTCTAACATGCTTTGTAATTTATTTATACGTTGTATCTATTGCTTACGTTTTTATTTTACTTTATTTTTTTGAGATTGAGTCTTACTCTTTTACCCGACTAGAGTGCAGTGGAGCAATCTTGGCTCACTGCAACCTCCCCTTCCTGGGTTCAAGCGATTCTCCTGCCTCAGCCTCCTGAGTAGCTGGGACTACAGGTGCCCACTAAACCACCCAGTTAATTTTTGTATTTTTAGTAGAGACAGGGTTTCACCATGTTGGCCAGGCTGGTTTTGAACTCCTGACCTCAGGTGATCCGCCCACCTCGGCCTCCCAAAGTGCTAGAATTACAGGCATGAGCCACCGAGCCTGGCCTTCTATTGCTTATTGTTCACGTTTTCCTAAGGATAGGAATCTTTGTTTTGTTGTTTAGTGAATCTCAAGTGGCTAGATGGTGTCTGGTACATGATGGGTGGGTGTGAATAATGATCAAAACTGCTTACCATACGTACATGAGACAGATGGACCCTGGCCTGTCTCTCCACACTATCTCCCACTGCTTTCTCCCATATACTTTGTGTTCCAGATGTCCTAAACACTAACATTTGCATGAATGTACAATAGTTTATTTTCCTTCCTTGCTGTATATTGCCCCTTCTAGGTCTTTCTCCCATTTGTTTCTTATCCTTCAGTGTTCAACTCAAGATATATTTACTTATCTGTTATATGGGCACTCTTGATGGCATGAAAATGCACCATTTATTGCCCCATTCTACTTATGTATACCTCTATTATTACACTTCTCTTCCTCTATTTCAATAATTTGTTTTCCTATTGAATCAGGGTCTGCACAGGAAACAGAAGGCATACTCAGAGGAAATTATAAAAATAGTTTTATGAAGAAACTATTTTCAGAAGTGAGCATTTAAGGGAGTCTGTTATTGGATACAGGAACCCAGTGAGTGC
>NW_012105475.1:5340409-5343525 GCF_000951045.1 Mandrillus leucophaeus
GGAGGCTGAGGCAGGAGAATGGCGTAAACCCGGGAGGCGGAGCTTGCAGTGAGCCAAGATCCGGCCACTGCACTCCAGCCTGGGTGACAGAGTGAGACTCCGTCTCAAAAAAAATAAATAAATAAGTCCTAAGACAAACTTCACTGCCGGTATTCTAGTAACCCCAAACCTTATAAAACTATTTAATCTATTAATTCCTCAGGTGTACAATCAAAACATACTCTAGCATATTTCTAGAAATAATAAGCCTCTCTTGCCACTAATTTCCTCAGGTTTCTGAGTATTTCCAAACACCTTGCCAGCCTTCTCTGGAAACTGCCAATCCCTTGTTCTAATATTCTGCAAGAGAAATACGCAGACGCAACTATTGCACCACTGACCATTTCACATCTCTGCATATGCTAAGCGAGAAAATGGTTGAGAACAATAGAAGACTTTTTGCAGTAAGTCCTTATCCTCAAACTTTTGGCTGAACTGTAGAAATCTGATATGCAATAAATGTCCTGGTCTTGAACCAGATAGACTCCTTTACAGTGAGAAATATCATACAGAGACTGATTTATGTGTTCTTTATGTCTGTCCAGGAAATATTTAGCCAGTATTTATAATGTATGAGAGATTTAAGGCGAAAAAAAGGCAAATGGATTGTTCGAATCCTGGTAGGAAAGGCTAATGCTACTGAAGCAAATAAAAAATAAAATCCAACTGCTGAGTTCAGTCACAACATGCAAGTGATCATCCATCTAACAACAGTTTGCTTTTAGGAAGAATAGATAAACCAGTCACCAAAACTATCATCAGCCTATGTGATGTGCTATTAAAGGAAATAATTCAGCTCATACTTCGGGTTTAAATTATTATTAATTTTTTCTTTTCTTTTCATGAGATGGAGTCTGACTCTGTCTCCGGGGCTGGAGTGCAGTGGCGCCATCTCGGCTCACTGCAAGCTCCGCCTCCTGGGTTCACGCCATTTTCCTGCCTCAGCCTCCCGAGTAGCTGGGACTAGGAGCAGCCGGGACTACGAGTAGCTGGGACTACAGGTGCCTGCCAACACGCCTGGCTAATTTTTTGTATTTTTAGTAGAGACGGGTTTTGTTAGCCAGGATGGTCTCGATCTCCTGACCTCGTAATCCACTCGCCTCGGCCTCCCAAAGTGCTGGGATTACAGGCGTGAGCCACCCCGCCCGGCCAATTATTATTAATTTTTATCTTTATGACAGTCATTGACATTTTGGGTAATAAAAATAAATCTGGTGATAAAAATAAATGATTAAAATAAGCAGTCTTAATCATTTGAAAATCAACTATTTCTAAAGTTTAAAAAATTACCTAAACATTTTAAATCACCATCACCTGAAAAAGTTAATAATAATAATGAAAGCTATCTTTATTAAGCATCTTCTACTGTCCCAGGCACCATATTAGAAGTTTTACATAGAGCCTCATTTAATCCTTTCAACCTGATGAGTATTACCAATCCTATTTCATAGATAAACAAGATAAGGATCAGAGAAGGTAAGTAATTTGCTCACTATCACAAACTGTTAAGGTAGACAACTAGCATTCTATCTAATCCAGGTCTCTGTCCTTTCCACAACATCACATAATTACCTTAAAAACAACAACAACAACAACAACAACAAAAATCACTTAAAGACATGTAAAAATACTATTCTGGTAACTATATTACTTTGCTTCTACGTAATTTCATTTTATTTTGAGAATTAAGAAGGCAGTTAAATAAGAAACCTTACATGGCATTATAAAATCTACCATAATCATACCTTTGATGTATTGTAGAGGTATTTGTTTCTTTAGTGCTTGTTGAATGGTACTAGCTAATAATTGTACTTATTTCTCTAATTTGCTCACATATTTCAATCTCTGAAAAAGTTGCCAAAAGCTGTTAACAGAGAACAATGGACATATTTTTAAAGTTTAGTAAATCAGAACAACATGGGCACATGCTAAAGATTAATTTGGAATCATTTACATATATGCTTTCTTAAAAAAAAAGAGGAGGTACTTTTTATAAGTGCAGAAAAAGATATGCAACCTATTTCTTGCAAGGGCATATGAGTGGATCTCCTATTCTCACACATGGCTTTGTTTTCAAATTCTTGAAAGTGCAGAAATTCTTTTAATTTAAAGGTGAGCCCATGGAAAATCTGGACCAGCTGTAGAAAACCATCCAAGAACTCAGTGCCACAGCCACTTTTTTTGGTTGTGACACCAACCCCCGGGTGATCTGACCCTCTGCTCACCAGTGTTCTAAATTATCCAAGAGAGGTACTTCTGTTTCCACTGCTGCAAGCGAGATGCCTCCATGGAATTCATTGTCTCATTAGCTGATACTGCCTAGAGGATGTTAGAGAGGAACTCAGGCAGCCTTTAGACTCAAGAGAGAGACTCGAAGCTGTCTAAAGAAGGAAGACTCACAAAGGGTCTAAATTCAGTGCACTGGAGAGGAAGAGTTGGGAAACAGCCACATCTCCCCGTGCTATTTGAGGAACCTGGAAAAACAGATCATCGTGACTTTCTTCAAGGTCATGCAAAGTTTAAGTGATTTTTACTGTCCCACATTCCAGCATGTCCTCTTCTATGGATTCATTTCCTATGGTAGTTCATCATTCTCTATTTATGGCATTTTTATTAGGTAACAGTATCTCATCTTTTCCCAATAATTGTGCTGCCGCATATTTTTAGAAACTTTCCCACCCGCCATTGTCAGGGACTGAGGGGTTGCATGAATGTTGAGTTTGAAAATTCTGTTCTTGCATCAGACAGGTAAAAGTGGCCTTATTAGTATTTCTGTTTTCAATGTCTGGAAAAAAGTCCCAGGGAGAGAAAAACAAGATAAAGCATCATGTTGTCCACTGGTAAAATCTGTACATGGAAAGTAGGCTAAGCTAGAGTAATCGGTTTAAGGTAGCAGTAAATAGTGTCTACAGCTCTTTACTTCGTTAACCTCAGTTAACCAGGACCTGGCAGAATGGGGATTGAAATCAGGGGGCTCATCCACAGTTTCCTCAAATACTGATTTTATCAGGTTGGGCTGATAATTCCATAAACTGCTTGAGCATTGATCCTTGAATGTGATCGTTTTCAAAGTGATT
>NW_012105475.1:5343790-5353000 GCF_000951045.1 Mandrillus leucophaeus
TCTCGGCCTCCCAAAGTGCTGGGATTACAGGCTTGAGCTACCGCGCCCGGCCTCAAAGTGATTCTTTTTCTGCTCGAGTTTATTTATTTATTTATTTTGAGACAGAATCTCACTGTGTTGTCCAGGCTGGGGTGCAGTGGCGCAATCTCGGCTCACTGCAACCTCTGCCTCCCGGGTTCAAGCGATTCTCCTGTCTCAGCCTCCCAAGTAGCTGGGATTACAAGCATGTACCACCACAATCGGCTTATTTTTGTATTTCACAATGCTGGCCAGGCTGGCCTCCAACTCCTAACCTCAAGTGATCGGACCGCCTCGGCCTCCCAAAGTGTTGAGATTACCGGCGTGAGCCACCACACCCGGCTCCGCTTAGATTTTGCCAGTGGTTTTGCAGGGATGGTGTGTCTCCCCGCCTCTACCTCCTCCTCCTCCTGGCTGTTTTGAAAAAGAGAAGAAATGGATTGGAACAGCCCAGGAGATTGCCTGAGTTTTGCTGGCAGCCTCTGAAGGAGCCCACAGTATTTCTACCTTCCCCGGCAAGAACAGGGAGTGGCTTTGTTCTGCCCGCGCCGGAAGGGCCAGGCATCTGTGGAGCCCGGCCTTGGACTTGGGAGCGGCTTTCTCTGGCTCTCGGGAGAAATGGGCAAGAGAGGCGAGGAGAGAAGTTTGCGTCCTGAAGGATGTTGTTTCTCACCTGTCATTCATAAGACGCGCTCGAGTGCTGCCCCCTGGAGGCGTCTGTGCCACCGGCTGGAAGTCAGAGCCTGGGGCACAGGTGTCGGCAACCTCCAGGGTGGAAGCCAACCCCGCGGCCCGGGCCTGCAGGTGACACCGGTGGGCGGGGCCTGCAGAGGACCTGCGAGTCTGGGCCTGAAGCGAGCAGAGGCCTCTCGGCTCCCGCTGAACGGCGATGGTTGTCAGGAAGGAATGTGGGCTCACCGTGGAAAGAACATTCGGTTTTTCAAAAGAAGCCAGAAATATGGATGCTTATGTGAAATTCCTGATTTTTCAAACTTGGCAACCTAACTCAGTTAAAAAAAAAAAAAAAGAAAAGAAAAGAAAACACGCAAAAAAACCCCCACAAAAAAACAGCATTGCTATGGCAGGACCACGAGTCATAGGTACAATGCCTTGTACACATTAGAAAGAGAACATCGCTCTGGGCAGATAAAGCAGGAGGGGAAAAAAGTAGTGGGTGCTTATGTGCCAAGTCAAAGGTGCCTATAAGCAGTTGCTCCCCTGCCCGACTGCTGGGCTTAATGCGAGGATCATGGCTGGATGTCAGCCTCCTTGTGGGGACACTGACACAGCTGCAGCAGCCCTGAGACAGCCACCTAGCAGGCCTGCCCATGCCAGATTCTGTCCTTGGGCCCCAGGTTCACAAATTCTGGATGCTGGAACAGGTAACCAGAGGGCAGGAAAGCCAGTGCAACTTGCAAGTCTGCCCTTGTTAAAGGGTCATACAATTGTAAAATTTCACACCCCCCATATCCCAAACATCCTCTCCATATTCCTGGATGGTGAATGTTGGCTCTGTAGGCATGTTTACTCTAGGCAATATTTTTCTGTGGTTATTGTACTCTATGTGTGAGAAAGATGCATTTATGTATCCACTTTACCTTTTGGGAGTACGTTTCACCCGTTGTTAATTTTAACATCTTCCCTTGATTGACCTACTTGTGTTGGACCTCTTTAAATTATTTCTAATTCTGAAAACATCCTGACAAGGTAATATAATTCCCCTTATTTTACAGATAAAGACACTGAGGCTTGAAGAAGTAATTTTTCCGCAGACCAGCTAGGAAATGACTGTGCAGAGCTTCAAACCCAGGTCTGTCTTCCTAGGAGGCTGATGACTTTGTTACTTCTACCTGAGATGGCAAAGTCTATGTCTTTTCTCCCTGATGTCACCTAATGAAGATCTATGCTGTCTGAGCACTTAATGCCTAAGAATCTTCCATTTGGTGCCTTCTCCTTTCCTCTTTTTATGTCTTTATAAATGTAACAACAGTTCTTTTATATGGCAAAGGATGAATCTTTGTGGCACATAACTTTAATAACATACCAGATGCACACATCCAAATGAGTGTGGGTTTCCTTGATGATTAGAGACTTATTCCAGTGATGCTGTTGCCAGTCACCATCTTTCTTGTGCTTTTTTTAAAAGAAGTACCTTCAAAGCCAGTTTACAAACCATTCAAAGAAAGTAGCCTCCTCATTTAGGTGGCATTTACTGTTTTAAACCACAAATGAAAACAGCCAGCTTCCCCAGCCGCTCTTTTCATCAGATTTGACTACAAACAACTTCAGGCTAATTCAAAAAATGAAGCCCAGTCTCCATGGAGAAAGGTTTGCCTCTGGAGAACGTTCAGAGGAATGTACTGGAAGCTTTTTTTGGTTGTCACCAAAATCGTAGTTCCAAAAATGTTCTGAGCCCAGTAGCACCATTGGTTATGTATGTGACCTTTGAAGGGGACACATTTATTGAACTGGGCAATTATCCCCTTAATTTACAGATAAATAAGGGTAAAATCATTTTTGAATCATTCCTAACAAGTTGGTTAAACTAAATGAAGAGTTAGGGTGGTGGATAGTATATTGGCTTTCAGCCTGGATTATGGAGCCAGAATGGGTTCTGATCTTTCCTTTACCACTTACTAGGTATGTAACATCGCACAAATTACTTAATCTCTCCATGCCTTAGTTCCCTGTCTTGTAAAATAAAGATAATAACGGAATATGTAGACGCTCCTAGACAGTGCGTGGTACAGAATAAGTGCTATTTTAAGTGCTAATGTTAAAATCAGATATGTCACTTTATAATACCATCCTGAATTATAGATATATTAGGCAAGATTCATAACGAAGCAAACACATTTCCTATAAGTAGCCATCATCAACTAGAGTAATAACATGTTCTTATGTAGGAAAAAGTAATTTTGTGTGGTCGCTAACATCAAAATGAAATCTGCAACTCTCTATCAAAACACATCCCATTTCATTTTACGTCGTAGAGACTCATATTGAAGTGGAGTTGCCTGGTATGACATTACAATGTCAATAGCCTGAAATATCTGTGGCATTTTGGTAAAATATTCATCTAACCCATACCTCCATACCCTTAATGTCAGAACACAATCCTTAGGCAGGGCAGTCCATCTTTGGGCAGGTTTGGTTGTTGAAAAGTCTTCCTGAGACTACGCTGAAGTATCTCTCCCTTATTATTCTCTCATAAAAACCCCTTGGAGCCCCAAAGAAAAAGTCCTGTTTCTTTGGAGGTCAGATGTCTCCAACTATTTTCTTTTCGGGAGAAACAGCCTTAGTTCCTTTAAACCATTTCTCTTTGGACATGGTTTTGTATCCTTTCACCCTATTTATCTTGCTGGTCTCAACAGACTTTGATTTCCCCAATTTCTCTGCAGATGTACTATCCAGAGGTGAGCATGGGCCTCCAGATTATAGACATGGGTGTCCCTCCTCATTCAGTGAATTACACTTTCATGAATGTAGCCAAGGAGCACATTCATTTTTATTTTACTTTAATTTTAATTTTGACGGCAGACTGCACACTTACAAAGGTGCCAAAAGAAAAGAACCAGTAGCCAAGAATCCTATATCCAGTGAAAATGTCCTCCGGGAACAAAGAGGAGAATAAAGACATTCACAGAGGAAAGAAAGTGAAGAGAATTTGTCACTAGGAGATCTACCCCAATAGGACGGCTAGGAAGTTCTCTAAACAAAAAGAAAATGATAGAAGAAGGACCTATGGGGCATAAAGAGGGAAGAAACAACATGGTAAATAAAAATTTGGGTCAATACAGTAGGAGCTTTCCTTTTCTTCTTGAGTTTTTGGAATTATTTGATAGCTAAAGCAAAAATAACACTCATCTGGTTTAAAATGTATGTGCAAGAAATACCTAAGACAACTATATTATAAATGAGGTAAAGGAATGTAAAGAGAGGAACATTTCTATACTTTACTTGAACTGGTAAAATAATGATACCAATATACTATGATAAGTTATGAATAAATAATGAAATACTTAAAGTAACCCCTAAAAAAGCTATGCAAAGAGACACACTAAAAAACACTATAAGTAAATCAAAATGGAATGACTCACAGTGTTCATTAGCCAATATGAAGCAGAAAAAAAGAAAACAGAGAAATTAAAAATTGAGATAACATAGAGAAAGCAAAAACATAACAGATTCAAGCTCTTACATATCAACATTTACATTAAATGCTTCTACACCAGTAGAAGACAAAGATTGAGTGGATTAAAAATATTAAGCCGGGCACAGTGGCTCACACCTGTAATGCCAGCACTTTGGGAGGCCGAGGTGGGTGGATCGCTTGAGGCCAGGAGTTCAAGACCAGCCTGGTCATCATGGTTAAACCCCGTTTCTACTAAAAATACAAAAATTAGCTGGGCATGGTGGCGTGCGCCTGTAATCCCAGCTACTGGGGAGGCTGCAGCACAAGAATCGCTTGAACCCGGGAGGCAGAGGTTGTAGTGAGCTAAGATAGTACCACTGTACTCCAGCCTGGGTGTCAGAGTGAAACTCCATCTCAAAAAAAAAAAAATTATACGTATGTATGTGTGTGTGTATATATATGTATACACATGACCTACTACATGCTGTCTACAAGAAACTCACTTCAAATATAACAATACAAGTAAGTTGAAAGTAAAAGAATACAAAAAGATGTATCGTGTAAACATTAATCAAAAGAAAGCAGAGTTGCCTATTTATATTGAGAAAACAAAGACTTCAGAGCAACTACAATGACCAGGGACAGAAAAAGACATTATATAATGTAAAAGGGTCAATCCACCAGGAAGTTATAATAATCCTAAATGTGTATGCACCAAACAACAGAATTGTAAAATATGTGAAGAAAAAACTAATACAACTGAAAGGAGAACTTGACAAATCCACAATTCAAATTGCAGAGTTCAATACCTCTCTCTCTGAATAACTGACAGACTAAATAGACTTAACTCAGTAGGGCTATTGGAAAATTCAACAACATCATCAACCAACAGTATCTAATCATCACTTACAGAACACTCCAAACATTCCACCAAACAGCAGATACACTTTCTTTTCAAATGCCACATATATGTGTGTGTGTGTGTGTGTGTGTGTATATGTGTGTGTGTATATATATATATGCCAAGATAAACTGTATCCAGATCCATTAAACAAAGCTCAATAAATTTGAAAGAACTGAAACTGTACAGAGCATGCACTCTGACTATGATGGAATCAATGCAGAAAGATAACAGGAAAATGTAAATACTTGGAAACTAAACAACACAATTCTAAATAACAAGTTAAAGAAGAGGCATAGAAGGAAATTTTAAAAATACATTGAACTGAGTAAAGATTTAAAAACAATATTTGTCGACATAGTTCAAATAGTATGCAGCACTAAGAAGTAAATTTAGAATACTAAATGCATACATCAAAAAAGAAGAAAAGTCCAAAATGAATAATGTAAGATTTCACATCGAATATATAGAAAAAGAAAAGCGAAACAAACCCACAACCAACAGAAGGAGAGAAATAACAAACAGCAGAAATCAATGAAGTTGAAAACAGGAAAACAGAAAAGCAGAAAATCCACGAAACAAAGAGCTGATTCTTTGAGGAGAAAAAGTCAACAAAATTGACAAACCTCTAGAAAGACTTACCAGAGAGAGAGAGAGAGAAGAGAGTGAGATAGTTACTAATATTAGGAATTAAACCAGGACCATCACCATATAACATGTGAACATAAAAAAATAACAAGGGAATATTAGCAACAATACTACACAAATAAATTTCATACCTCAGATGAAATGGACCATATAAACTCATAAACCACAAACTATTGCAACTCACCCAATATAAAATAGATAACTTGAATAGCTTATACCTATTAAGCAAACTGATTGTATAATTTAAAACTCCCCAAAAAGAAATCTTCAGCCAGGTGTGGTGGCTCACGCCTGTAATCCCAGCACTTTGGGAGGCCAAGATGGGTGGATCACCTGAGGTCAGAAGTTCGAGACCAGCCTGGCCAATATGGTGAAACCCCATCTCTACTAAAAACACAAAAAATTAGCCTGGCGTAGTGGCAGGTGCCTGTAATCCCAACTCCTCCAGAGGCTGAGTGAGGCAGGGGAATCACTTGAATGTGGGAGGCAGAGGTTGTAGTGAGCAGAGGTCACACCACTGTACTCTAGCCTGGGGGACAAGAGGGAAACTCCAGCTCAAAAAAAAAAAAAAAAAAGATAAAAAGAAAAAAAAAAACCCCAAATCTTCAAGCCCATACAGCTTCACTGAAGAATTCTAACGAAACTTTAAAGAAGAATTAACTCCAATAATTCTTCCATAAAATAAAAGAAGAGGGGCTGAGGTAGATGAATTGCTTGAGGTCCTCTGGGCAACAGAGTGAGACCCCTCTCTACAAAGGAAAAATTTAAAAATTGGCCAGATGTGGTAGCCTGCCCCTGTACTGGGAAGGCTGAGGCAGGAGGATCACTTGAGCCCAGGAGTTTGAGGCTGCAGTGAGCCATGATTGTACCACTGTACTCCAGCCTGGGCAACAAAAAGACTGTCTCAGAAAAAATAAATAAATAAATAAGAAGAGGGCACACTTCCCAGTTCATTTTATGATGATAATATTACCTTAATACCAAATTAGCCAGGTGTAGTGGTGTGCACCTGTAATCCCAGCTACTGGGGAGCCTGAGGCAGGAGAATCACTTGAACCCGGGAGGTAGAGGTTGCAGTGAGCCAAGAGCGCACCACTGCCCTCCAGCCAGGGCGACAGAGCGAGACTCCATCTCAAAAAAAAAAAAAAAAAAAAAAATTATCTTAATATCAAAACCAGACAAAGACATTGCAGGGGGAAATAAAACCTACCAGCCCAGATCCCTCATGAACATAGATGCAAAAATCCTTAACAAAATATCAGCAAATAGAATTCAGCAATATATAAAAAAAGGAATTACACATCATGACCAAACGGGGTTTATTCCAGGAATGCAGGCTGGTTCAATAATAGAAATCAATCAATGTAACCCACTACAGTAACTAAAGAAGAAAATCACATAATCATATCAATCCATGCAAAAAAATTTGACAAAATTTATGATATAAACTCTCAGAAAAATTGGAATAAAGGGTAAATTCCTCAACTGGATAAAGATTAAAACACCTATAGCTAACATTATGCTCAGCAGCGAAAGACTGAATATCTTCCCCCCAAGATCAGCAACAAAGAAAGAATGTTCACTTTTACCACTCTTATTTTAATATAGTGCTGGAAGTTCTAGCCAGTGCAATAAGGCAAGAAAAGGGAGTAAGAAATACAGACTAGAGGCCGGGCGCGGTGGCTCAAGCCTGTAATCCTAGCACTTTGGAAGGCCGACACGGGCGGATCATGAGGTCAGGAGATCGAGACCATCCTGGCTAACACGGTGAAACCCCGTATCTACTAAAAAATACCAAAAAACTAGCCGGGCGAGGTGGCGGGTGCCTATAGTCCCAGCTACTCGGGAGGCTGAGGCAGGAGAATGGCGTGAACCTGGGAGGCGGAGCTTGCAGTGAGCTGAGATCGCGCCACTGCACTCCAGCCTGGGCGGCAGAGTGAGACTCCGTCTCAAAAAAAAAAAAAAAAAAAAAGAAATACAGACTAGAAAAAGAAACAAAACTGTCCTTATGTGCACATGACATGATTATATATATAGAATATTCTAAGGGATGTATTTTAAAAACTCTAGAACTAAGAAGTGAATTCAGTAACATAATAGGAAAAAAGATACACAGGCAAACATCAATTATATTTCTATAAATGCAGTGTACAGTTGCTATATGCAATTGCTAATTGAAAATAATATAGGTTTGGATTCAACATATAAAGAGCTTGGAAGTCATCACTTCTGTTTTCAAAACAAGAATTAAGTTGGACAAATTGAAAATCAACAACTCTTCTTAGATTCATTAGAGAACTGAGGCTGTGGAACAAACTCCGGCGGACGCTTTGTGTGTAGGCCCTCATACTTGCCTGAGTTTTACCTGCAGGAATCCCACCAGACTCTCAGGGTGAAGATCAAGAGAAATTCCCTTATGCTTCCAACAGGGAGAGAGGAAAAGTAGCAATTTTGAAATACCCCCAGAGCCCTCTGTTCTCCTTAACAAAGCCAGACCGCAGGGAAACTATTTTACCACAGCTTGATAGACTGTGGTTTTACCAAAGCCTACCAACCTGGGATAATGGATACTTCCAACTGCAGGCCACTCTAACATGGGGAAAGGGAAAGGGGAATACTTAGGCTTATTAAAAGATTGAGACCTGATCAGAGGACTGCTGAATACTTACTCCCATCCTCCCACCTTACCACCACATCAGCAGGGCTCCTGTATAATAAGAGGGGTTACAGGTAAAGAACCTCAAGCCTCACACCATATTCACGGAGACTCTACAGAAACCCAAACATAACAGGAGAGACAAAAACAAGGGCACCAGAGGAAATTTTAGCCTCTGACACCAAAGCTATGTTAAACAGTAAATACAACCTAACTCCAAGCCAGATAAACATAAAACCTCATATTAAAGGTCTGTTTACCTCAATTACTTTTATCTGATATATCATGTCTGGTTTTCAACAAAAAAAGATAAGGGACATCCTAAAAGGAAAAAACAGAGTCTGAGGAGACGAACCAAACATAGAAACAGACTCAGATATGACCGAGATTTTGGAATTATCAGGTTAGAATTGAAAATAGCTATAATTAATATGCTGAAGGCTCTAATGGAAAAAGTAGACAATATGAGAGAACAAATGTGTATATAAGCAGAGAGATGGAAAGTCTAGGAAAGAATCAAAAGAAAATGCTAGAAATAAAACCCACTGTAACAGAAATGGAGAATTGCTGGGTATGATAGAATGGTGCATTTGTGCCACCTACTTGGAAGGCTAAGCTGAGAGGATCACTTGAGCCCAGGGGTTCTAGGCTAGCCTGAGCAGCATAGTGAGAACTGGTTTCGAAAGAAAGAAAGGAAGAAAGGAAGAAAAGAAGAAAGAAAGAAGGAAAGAGAGAAAGAAAGAAAGAGAGGAAGGGGGGGAGAGAGAGAGAGAGAGAAAGAAAAAAAGAAAGAAAGAAAGAAAGAAAGAAAGAAAGAAAGAAAGAGAAAGAAAGAAAGAAAGAGAAAGAAAG